>NC_040022.1:8486332-8578832 GCF_000972845.2 Larimichthys crocea
GTGAATGCCATGTTTTTATAGGGCAAAAATGCTTTTTTGGATTTGTTTACTTGCATACACTACCATCAAATGTTGTCTTGGCAGGAGTTGATGGCTTTTTGGTTACACTGTGTATTTATTTTTTGCCGTCAAGGCTTTTCAGGTTGCAGAGGAGAAGTTAGGGATACCGGCTTTGTTAGATGCAGAAGACATGGTGGCTTTGAGGATCCCAGACAGGCTGAGTATTCTTACCTACGTCTCCCAGTACTACAACTACTTCAAAGGACGCCCTCCCAGTGAGAACATGGCTGCTTCAAATATCTTTTTAAAAGTGTATAGCTCAGATCCTCCTAACCAATAAGAATTCCTTTATGTTCAGTCATATTCATTTTCTACTGTGCTAGAGTGTCATACCTGACACTAACTGTGTTTTACTTTACCTCAGTGGGAGGTGTAAAAAGGCCAGCAGAGGGCTCCAAGGAGGAGCCATCAGAGAAGAAAAATCTCCCAGTGGTTGCCAAAACCTTTGTGTCTAAAACCGCCGTTGAGAATCGTTTACCTTCCACTCTCACTGCTCAGTCGTCACCCAAATTGGCCCGAGCGGCTGTTCAGGTCAGTACTCATGTCTGAAATATTAGAATTTATGGCTTGTTTATAATACATATTGTCGTCTATTACTTTTGTTAAGTTTTTCTATTTAAAAGCATGGCGGGCTTGCTTCTTCTTTAGCTGAATGTTAATAAGGTAAGTTCATACCTTGTTCGATATAGCATTATCTCAGTTTTTGTTTTCTTTCACAGAAGGCGGTTCTGGCAGAAAACGCCAACAAAACTGGAACTCTCAATAGCAAATGTGTTTCATGCAAGAGTCATGTTCATCTTGTTCAGAGGCACTTTGTGGAAGGCAAACTCTATCACAGAAGCTGTTTTAAGTAAGCATTTTGGTCTATATTAATTGACAGGTTTCTTTTATAAACTGTTTATTGCATACACAATTTGATGTTAAAAAAAACTTCCACCAGATGCAGTGAGTGCTCCAGCGTGCTTCACGCAGGAGGCTACAAACCTGGGAAGGATCCTGACACCTTCATCTGTAACGCCAACCAGAACAGTTGCAAACCTTCCCCATCTGAGCTGCAGATCAAAAAGGGACTTGCCAGTTCAGCTGGGCGATTAAATAGTGCCAGCCAGTCCAAGCCAGCACCACACTCCACTTCTGTGCTGTCAGCCCCACTAAATATTGTTGTGAAGCCAGTCAGTCCTACTCCACCTTCCAAGTCCTGGACAGCCTCAGCCCAGAAGACGCAGTCGGCACGGCAGAGGTTTTTCCAGGCTGCACCGCCAGTCACAGAGGCCTCAACAGGTAACAGGAAGCCCGCAGAGCTCTCAAGTGTTTTAGGAAGGCAAAAGGTTCCACTGAGTCCCGATGATGAGAAGAGCAGAGGCAGAACAACCATCGGAAAAAAACTGGCCGAAGAAAACTGCAATAACAACAACAAGCGCCCGTTCACCATCCGATCAGCAGAGGGACGGTGAGTGTTGCGCTCAGTGTACTTTCCATGTATAGATTCTCCTTTGCGATAGATAGATATTTCTTTCCCGCTGTCTGTATGGTTTTGTAATGACTTTTGTTATTAAGGCTGATGGTGCAGACTTTCTCTCTCAGCAGGTTTGGAGATGAGCCAAGTTCAGCTGACAGGCCTTATCTGAGAAAGGATAAATGCAGCCAAGGCCCAGCAGGAAACTGGGCAGTACAGCCCTCCACCAGCCAGACAAACAATAAGGAATCGCCATGTCTGAAGGCCATCAACAAAGACAACACAAGGCCAACAACTGTACACAAAACCGCCAAAGGCAAGCACTACTTAATTTATTTCAGTTGTTCTTGATCCATTATTTTTGACATCTAGCCAACATCCAACCCCCACCTCCCCCCCTCATTGTCTCGGCCTGTCACAGAACGCATTCATAGAAAACAAAGCTCTTCTGTCAGTTTTGCCCTATTTATACAGCCAGTGCATTTAGCATGATGGTGGCACAATGTTGGATACTGACATTTTAATTTCTGTCTCACAGTTGTAATGAACTTTCATAGTTGAACTGTCATTCTCTTTGGAGAGATGGACATGCATGGGTGCAGCATCCTGACAGTTAGTAGCTTGTCAGACAGAAACACAATTACTATTGTTTTTTGGGTCCATTGGGGCCATTTTTATGTAAATGGTCACCGAATATTCATCTTTGATAGAAGTCTGCCTATCATGGAAAATAATTATGTTGTCTGCTAATATGGAGCACATACTGACCCGGTCATTACCCCATCTTGTTTTGAAAATTAAGATCACGTCTTGTCAAATTAGCCATTTGAGTCTTAAAAACAGATGCGCAGGTGAAGATAAGTTCCTTTGGTGCATTGTTGTGAGAGACAAGATAATGAAAGCAGTAGCTGCACTCATTATCAGCTGTTCAGGTGAGTGTGACAGAGAAATGACAAGGGAGTGTTTTGTTATTGTGTACAGCAACTGAAACACTTTGAGTGAACACTTCATCTCTAGATGTCAAATAAAAGTCAATGAGATAATGTGTCCCTGGTTTTGAAAGGAAGAATGATTTCAACAGTTTTGACAGATATGGTTGTGATAAACTTTCCTTTGCCATCATTTATTCAGAATCTCAGTCATTCACTCACATTTATCAGTCTTAATCATTTGTCTGCAGATCCAATCTACGAGGGGCAGTCAAAACTCGAACCTTTGAAAACAGAGCCAGGTCTAAAGTAAGTATCCCCAGTCCTCTTAATAATTTCTATACTTACTTCATCACTCATGTAGGTGGAAGTGGGAAGGTTGCACAGGTGGGAAAAAAATGGCTTGAAGGACATATCTTTTAACATCCCTGACCATTCAGCTTATTCATTCTCCAGAATGCAGAATCCTCGAGCTTCATCCATCTCTGTTAGTGTTGACTGGCTAAGAGTGCAGCCGCTAGCTCTGTCCCACATCCTAACAAGCCCCAAGGAGTGCCAGGCCTGAACTTTCTCTACTCTAACACCAGACTCTCTCATTTCTAATCTCTGCTGATGATTTCTCCACTATTTTCACCATATTTTTTTATCAGTTCCAAATAAAAAGGTGAGACCTTTTTTAAATGTATCTGTTATATAAATATATATTCCTCTTCTATCATTCTTTATGTTCAGTCTATAGGTGTATTACATCTTTGTAGGATAAATGCTGTACACAGTTTTTAAATGGTGGCAGTCATTTCATTGTGTCTGTCTTACAGAGATGCTGAAGCTGATGCGTTTACTGAGCAACATAAGCCTGGATTCGTGTCTGCGACTTCCTCTAATATCTCTACCACTGCAACAAGGCCTCCCTCGACCCCAACACCTGCAGTACCTCCAGTTAGCTTACCTCTGTTTGATCCTGCACAGTTTAGGGAAGTCTATCCCAAGAAACCTCAGTCTGGCTCTGAAGACCAGGGTGAGTTACTGTAATTTATGATAAGTGATTTCAGTTTTTTTTGTTTTATTTGTAAATGTTAGTCTTATATTCATTATTTTAGCTCTGTTTTTGGTCTCTACCAACTCCTGATGAGAATATTTTACTCTTTACGCAGATTTATTTGCTATATAGATACTGTGAAAGTATCAAATAGCTCAATGCACACCTGTATTCAGAAACTGTGCCTTTTTTAAACTTCTGTAATGTTGTGATGTCACAACTATATTATCATTGCCCTTAGCCATGCCTCCAGTGTAAGCCCATCCAAACCCATCTAGGCTAGCCTGGCCTTGCATCACTCAGGAAACAGTCAGCCAATCAGTGTCATTAATGTTAATGAGACAAAGCAACACTAAACACTCCGTTCTTGCTAGAGTCCAAAAAGAAATGTGAGACAAGAGATTTAGGACTGTATTAAGATTAAGGTTTTTGGTACTTAAAGCCTCAAATATATTTTTCTTTGGATATGAAAGTTTCAGTCTGGATAGATAAACAATGAGCTGAAAAAGTTATTTGTCTTCACCCTCTTCTGAATGAATGTTTGTACAAAGTTTGATAGAAATCCATTCAAAGGTTGTGATATTTCAGTCGGGACTAAAGGCCAACAGACATACCAACATTGCCATCCTACCACAATGCTAGACTGGCTAAGAACTCACAGAGCAGCGTCCACACACTTCATTTAGAGACCAACTTGCAACTTGCCCTGTGTTTTGACATTCTAGATTACTTCTGTCTTGGCATAAAACAGAAAAAGGCATTAGCAGATTGAACTGGCTGCAGATCTACAGCATGTAAACCTTCCCTTCTATTCCCTACCTTCCTTATTTTAGGTTTTAAACATAGGAGTCACTCGTCTGTGAAATCCCCACCCAGGCGGCCAGCTGTGGAATCTATTAGCACTTCAACGACTGCTCCAGCCAATCACGGAAATCCATCAGGTTGATTAAAATTATCGTCATCAAAGCCACACGTACATGGCCTCAGCCATCTTGTTGATTTTCATATGAGCAGTCATTTTTCACTCAAAATAAATCAGGTGAAGTCATATGTGACAATGCTTTTCTGAAATGCTGCCATGAAAGGACTATCTAATCCTATTTTATCTACCTCTTAGGTGCTAAAAAGGGAAAGTATTTGTCACCCACCAACGCCTCCAGGACTGAAATGAGGTCACCCTCTGTAAGTTCCCTCCATTAAGTCTCTTAAGAGATTAATTAACAGCTCTACAAATACGCTTTCATTACATTCCCAGGGAAAAAAATGGGCGACCTTATTTACGTTTAAGTGGCCAAAGCCTGAATTTTCAAATTAAAGTTATCTATACTTGACTGTGACTCTTAAGTTCTTTTTGTTTTTAAATCAGGTAAAGTCTTATCATATTCCGGTGGAGCAGATTGAGAGGGAGCTGAATGATATTGAGACAAACTTGGCTCAGTTGGAGAAGGAGGGTGTGGAGCTGGAAAAGAGACTCCGCAGCTGTGAGGAAGGTACTTTTTTCCTGTCACTCTTCCCCTGCAACAAATTTTCCACTTCCTTCCTTTTCCTTGTTTAGACGCGTAAATACAACTGAATGTTGACGTGTTGGAAACAATCTGTGCAATTTTTTAAATAAACAGTCCTTCAAATAACTTATTGTGACGCAGAGGACGTCAATGCAACTGCCAATTTTGCTCTCCTGCGGCGAATAACCTCGACACAGACTTTTATATTTTATTGTATCTTTCCAAACTGCTGAATCCCAGTCCTGCTTCAGTGAGAGTATCTCTGGTGCAGAGTTGTGTCCCGGTTGCTTCACACGGGACACACACACACATACACACACTCATTCACCCTCAGCTGGCACTTGTTGTGTGTGTCTGTGTGTGTCTCTATGTGTGTGTGTGTTATGGGGGGATTTACCTGCCATTTCTATTACTGTTTCTGCAGCCAAATGAGGTGAGAGGCACAGACAGCCCACAGGGATGTTGCTTCTCTTTTGAGGTGGTGGGAGTAGGGGGCCTGATTGCTTTGCTCAAGGTCAACATGACTTGGGTATAGTAATATATATTCTGGTCGATTTGTGTACTTTCTTTCCTACACACCACCCAGGAAGCCTGAGCGTGCAATTGCTTGGCCAGAATTTGACATCAATTGCACACCACCTAGGAGATCATCAACTTCTCTACTGGAATTTGTCGTTGTAAAAAAACTAAATCCTGGCACTCTAGTTGAATTCAGAATAAAATCATGTTTGTTCTGGTGATGGCAGGATGTAGACCTGTCTTGTGTTCAGTCCCTGTCCTCATCAGTTCAAATATTCACTTCAAAAATCTATTGATTCACCTCTTCAGGCAATCCATTCTGACTTGGTGAAGTAGAAAGTGCATGCTTGTGTCACAGTGCATATCATAATACTGTGATGGACTGAAGGAATCCCTGAACAATGAAGATACTGCTTTTTTTATTTAAACAGACTTTGGCAACATCGGAGATTTATTAATTTCTGGATGACTTTTTGTACTTTGGATGATCAAAGCATGACTCTTTTGTTTTTAGAGTCCAAAATAAATTTAAAAATAAATTAATAAAGATAATCTGTACTGGATCCTTGATAAATAGTTATTAATTAAGTAATGAAGACAAATGTGTACTTCATCGTATATTCTCTCGGTGCTGCTCTAAATCCAGTGAATGTTATAACTTGTGTATTACGACAATTTTGTGGGGTTAATATTATAGATGATAAAGCTGAGACCTGGGTATTTACTATAGGGCTGCAGCTAATCATGCTTCTTTTTTAAATTAATGCGTGTGATGCTTTGCCAAGTTGACAATAAAGATCTTTGTTTTGTGTGACCAATAATAACTTCATATTTGTCAAAGAAAGGCAACAATTGCTTGAAACTGAAGCGATTTAGTTTAAACATTTAATTACAGTACAAGTTAGCCAATAATAGATAATAAATGCAATTTAAAGAGTATTGCACAAGTGACATTTACTGAAGATTATTACTTTTATATCGTATACATATATATTCTATAATAATATCTTGTGTGTTATTGATATATTTTGGTGTTATGCCTTTTAGAGGGAGAGGGGGACATATTGATGGATCCACTGATGGTCGACTGGTTCAACCTCATTCGAAAAAAGCAGATGTACATTAGAAAGGAATCAGAGCTTGTATACACGTGAGTATTGTCCCTGATTTAACATCTACAGTGAGATGGTTATGACCCATCATCCATTATTGTATCTGAACTAATTTGTTTGTTTTGGTTGTAATTGTTTACCTCAGAAATGCATTTTACTTTGTGCCATATAAACTATTTTTATAAGAGCAATTCCATACCTTTTAATACTTTTTACAATAGTACTGACTGTTTCCTGATGTTATCATTGTTGTTATTACTGTACTATACTACATAATAACTAAACTCAACTTTTGATATTCAAGATTTCGTACAGTTATGCAAAAGACGCAATGTGCATATATAAATCAAATGTATCCTTTTTGATGATGTCATTAATGATTGCATATTTTAGAGCGAGGACACAGGAGCTAGAGCAGCAGCAGCCAGATGTGGAGGGGGAACTTCGTAGGCTCCTGGAAAAGCCAGGTGAGAAATGGCAGACTCTCAGCTCTGTTATTTTATTTTATTCATACTAAAGTCGGTCAACTTGCTGTTACAGATCATTTAAAGTCCAGAGAGGAGCGACAGCGGGAGAAGAAGTTGATGCAGAGACTGATGGAGATTGTGGATGGCAGAAATGCCATTGTGGAGGGTCTAGATGAAGACAGGCTGAGGTAACACGCCGCATCTTTCATTTGATGTTTACATTTCAGGAGTGAGCAATAATGCTGAGGAATACTCGCCACATAACAACTTGACATGCAAACAAGACAAAATAGTTAACTAGAGTTTTATTTTGGATCAATTTCAGGGAGGTGGAGGAGGATCAGCAGCTGAATGAAATGATGAAAAATCTTGGTAAGTATTTTATCAGATGTTTTATTTTTAATATGACATTTTCCAATGTGAAGGAATCATATTAATATGCAGCGTTTTCTGTGAATAGGAGTAAAGAAGGCCAAAAATAAAAGGAAATCTTCCATCTCAAAATTGTTCAGGCGAAGAAGTAAAAGACGAGTGGAATGACCTTCAAGGCAATTTTTACTACACTTTGATTCAGAACTGAGTCAATCTTGTCTTATAATTATTATTTTTTTTTAAATAAATTAAGGTTTTATATTGAAGTATTGCAGTACAGTATGTCAATGAGAAAGCAATGGAAGATTAGAAAGCATAATGGATGAATTGTGTTGTTTCAGAATGTTTTGAAAATAAAGGTTCAGTTAAATGTTTTTTTTGTTCAATTTTCACCTTCAGTTCTCTGTTTGCCGTCGTGAAGTCAGTTCTGAATAGTGCATGTTTCAATCTTTACTTTTTTTCACAAGGGGTGTCAGGTTTTTTTACAACGGTTTTTCACTGTTTTTTTTCAAAAAGACGATGGTGCTTAATTATGTGGCAAATACAGCTGCATTTCCTTTACTGTACATCGGAAGTATCACAAGAAAAAAGGGCATCATTATTAATGGCTATGATTGTTGTGTGTAAAGATACTGTATATGTATAGATTTTAGCAAATTAAGTTGCGCTCGGTCAAAGAAATTGTGAGTAAAAACAAACTATCATGATTTACAAATTCCAGGGGGAACACTGGCTGTTCCACATGCAAATAGGAATGAGCAGAATAAATGTGTAATCCTCAAAAACAGTCTTGATCCTAAATGAAATTATTTCAGTATTTATTGAATAATGGATTTTAACTAATTTCCTGTAAGGATATTAGCAGGAGAAAAAGCCTTGACAATTAAGTTTTGAATGGCTGTCGAGTGTAAAATGGAGAGCCACACATGTTGAACTGTCTTGTTACAGCCTGTAGTTCCTCTCTCACACTGTACTGTAGGTGGCAGCCTGGGTATGCTGTATAACAAGGCAAGAACTTGGAAATCCAATTTGCCACAGTACGGACAGTTAATTTCTTTGCTAATTTTATAAATGCTGCAAAAATGTTCAGCTGTGCTGATGCAATAATGTTATGTGAAAGAGGATTAGGTAGAGCAGTAGCTTATGGCCGGGGAAGGCTTATAAACTATAGGTTGTATTGAGCTCTTTATCTCCAAACTGGGTTTAATTAAACATTACTCTTACTAATATCTGCATCAGAAATGCTCCGTACCTGAGCTATTAAAAATGTTCAAACGATGTGTGGAGTCTCTCAAGTGTGAAAATGGCATTCGGGAATGTACTGTAATATTGCATTTAAAGTGTTATTGTACGGTATGTACTTGTATGTATTGTATTTTTAAACTTGGAATCTGTTGTCCAATAAATCCTTTGAAGATTAGTGTGTATGAGAGGATGTATTATTTACTTGATAACAGCTTCCTTTGGCACACATCTCTCTCTAAACACATCCCTGAACTTTTTATCACTCCACTTCTCATGTTACGAGCTTCACTAATGACTGTTGATTCAACAACTGCCAAGATCAGACTTAGCTTTCAGTAAGAAACCAACAATGCTGTGACTCCTTTGCATCAAAGCTGTGCAATAATTACGGAGTTGCATCAATGTATGCTTTTAATAATACGTTTTTTTTTTTTTTGTTTTTTTTACTGGATGGCATCAAGATAATTCACTGGCGTCAATATATTTCAGCGACTTATAAACTACATATCCCTCATTTTGAGATGCATGAAATTGTGATCATGAACTTGGAACACAATCTTTCTAGCTGAGCAGACTTGGGGATGATATTGGTACAAAATGCCATGCGTGATGTGGGTGACAGTCGAGACTGAATGTGTGATATTAGAGTTAATTAAAGCTTTGCGCCCCATCTACTGCAAATGCTTGCACTTCTGCAATTAAGAATCAAAGGCGAGGGCTTAGTGTCAGGGGGATGTCTAATACATGGTTTTAACAGGAATGGGACCTGATTTGCCAAGCTCCTAGCGACAAGCATTAACAACAGCCTCAAATTAGAGGGACATTAATATTCATAAGTAAAACAATTCATCCTGTGAATGTGTGATGAAATGGAATCCTCTGAGGTGAGCTCTTGTGTCCAGGCTGCCATCGTTCATTAAAATATGCCATTACCCATGAAGTGCTTAATCTTTATGAAAGGGTGGTAAAAATCTGTTTGAACTGCTCTGACAGAAAGGTGGAAATTGTAATATTGTTCAGCACCTTACATTATGTTAATCCTGTACATTTGTGTGGACAGTATAGGTTTCTATGTGTCTCATTAGCTGAATTGTTTAGGCTCCCCGCATGAAAATGTACAATGTATAATCTTTGCTCGTGCACATTGATATTAGTATGTTATTCTATTAATAAGACGTGAGTGCTTTGTGATGTTTTAGGTTAGCTGTTGTACACTGCCACTTGCAACACAATCTAAATTCTGTGTGTGCGTGCGTGTGTGTGTGTGTCATCTTATTCCAGTCCCTGCCAGAGTCTCTGCCACTAGCCTGTAATTATGATCCTCGAGGTAATTTTATCAGGCTCATTAGCTCTGATGAGTAAACGAGAAGCGTGCCTCTAATTTATTGGCCATCCAGGCTGGAGACTTAATTCTCATCAGAGAGATCATAATATTTGTGTAGAGAGACAGATACAGTGCATATACTCAGTTACAAAGCTCCTAGACCAACACTGAGGCCGAGACTTTTGTGACTCAAAACTCATAATAACACTCAAAACATGAAGTCTGTTTGGATAATTGGGAATTTGCTAAAAATATTTCAATAGATGTCACTCGGGCAACAAAATGTTGTCTCTTTTTGATTCCAGTATGATTTCAAATGAAAGCTATTGTTTGTATTCTACTGAGTTTTGTGACTTTATCTTCCTGCACAAAATTAGATTCTCAAACCTCTGCAAACAAAATTGCATTGTTTTGTTCCCTGTTCAATAGAGATGATCCATTTTCTGTGTCAGAGAATGTGTTAAGGGAGCGGGGTAAATATGCTCACAATTTTCAGTGTGTAGAAATTTGCATTGAGGGGAAATTATGCATGCTGGCTAGTGGAAATGAAATGTATAAAGTGCATGACTGGTAGACTTGACAAGTGCAGCTTTCATCCATCTCAAATGAATAATTTTCACTTCCCTTAAACATCCTTAATCCAACCATGTTATCAGCGGGCATGCAGGATTCTGCCAGACTTTCTCCTTAACGGCACAGCAACTTTCAACTTGCCTGAGATTCTGCACTGCAGTTGCTTACCACATGGTCTTAGGGACTCACTCTTATCCTTTCCTGCTGGTTTTGTGGATCAGTAAAATTCCTTCAAAACACAATATATACATAACGCAAGTCTTAATAGATAGCAGAATGTCTCACTCTACCCTCCTCTGTGCTGCCTCAGAGGTCGACTTAATGCACTGTATTTTACCTCTGATTCACATTGGCAGAGAACTCAGAGGATGGTGTCTAAAAAACCTATTTGCTCGGTGGCCCTTTGTCCTCTATTTCAAATTTCAGTGACAGACCCTTCCATGCTAGTATAACGTGGTTTGGAAATTCATATGGCCGTAAAGGGATAGAAAAGGATATTCATGGTAAATTACTCATTTACAGCTCACCATTCAGCAGTTTGACTTGTTATTTTGGGAAGATTTCCTTGTCTTCTTCACTGAAATACATACTTATGATGATAGTACATTGTAGCAAATACTCGCGCTACACCCCAATCCTTTTAATTTATGCACTGTGGCATGTTTTCTGAATGCTGCTGACAATAAACAATTAAATGTGTAATTGGTGTTTATGCTGCTAATCCTTGTGATAGCCTTTAATGTGAAGGGTTACCTGGCTATTTTCAATATCCACTTTCACAGAAGCCTCAGTTAGCGATAAGAATATTAACCTCATCAATTTCAGGTAACTTTCAACGCTTTAACATCTTGTCTTAAAGACCTACGTGTTAGCAGGAGTCTCAGCCTTGGCATTTAGTGACATTTTAAGCCTTTTAACAGAATCCAGACAGGGATTTGCAGTTTCCACCAAAGGAAAATAATTTATATCCTTCTTTCTGAGAAACTGTCGGTAGAGGGATTAAATGCACCAGAGAGATTTGTATGTGGTGCAAGTAAAACAATATTGTGACTCAGTTAATACATTTCCTACCATCTACTTTCATGCTTTGAGTAAGTCGGGAGTTGTTACTCATCGGGCTGAAGTTGGCTTTGATGCTTTTCTTGTTTAATTTTCTCATTTTCTCGGTTTTAAGTGTATAGGTCAGAGTTATGACAGTGATATGTACCTGAACTCTTACCACATGCTCTATGAGACACTTTAAATAAGTGTCTGGGGCCTCTGAGGCAATGAGGAGTCTGATCCAGACCAATTATTTTGCATTCCTTCCTAATCAAAGTCCATTTAAACCTTTGGAACGAGCAAATGTTTTCACTCCACTTAGAATTAAATTTAAAACATGATGATGTCCAGTGCTTACACAAATCTGAATGACAGCTTGGAACACAAAAGGTCTTTTTGCATGTTGGATGGGTTGTGGACTGTGTATGTGCCAGTGTCTGTGATTGCTGCTGTGTAGTGGAGACATGCAGGGCTCTGTTCTCTCTGTGGGCAGGCAGCTTTGATGCACTGCTTCTCTTATCTCATGCCTGGCAAGGTTAATGAAGTGGTGGCACTTTTGGAGGAAGTAGAAATGGGATGAGTAGCAAAGACCAGAGGAAGCTTGGAGATGAAACATACTGCTCTTAGCAGCTGTAAGTGGCAATTTTGGTGAATTACATAGACAATAAGGAAGGGGGTTGTCATCCTCTTAAACACAACAGTCGTCTGAATCAGGAAGGGTTGATTGCATCTCTTTCAGCCTGGTTCATATGAAATTACATTAGCATTTAGCCATCACTTGTAACTTGATCTGTCAAACATCTCCATATAAGGCCAAGTCAATGTTTCTATGCAACATGTAAGTCAGATTTGTGCTCTGTAATGTTATGAATTGTATTCTGAGGCACAGAAGAACATTGTGAAATGCTAAACAGTCTAAGTTGCTTTGCGTATTTAAGCGTTAGATCATTCCTCATTTGAATGAGGAGAGCTCATATGGTTTTCAGCAGAGTGTAGTCTGCTCTAGTCCTTTGAAGGACCTCTGAAAACCCACTGTGCGTTTGTCAAGTCTCACTTAATTGACGGAGTTGGCTTATTTTATTTGTAATAAGTGTCTTGGAAGTTGGCTCGTGGTTACAGCTTAAACAAAGGGCAGAAATGCCATCGTAATATAAATATAATAACAGGTGATGTAGTGCTAATGCGCTGTATTCTTAGCTTTTTGGTTTTAATATTCCAATTCCCTTTGCATCTATAAGAGCTAATAGGTAAACAGTCCTGAATGGAAGAAATGAAGCAGGTCTACATGCCAATGAATTAGCATATAGATGAGTTCATCTCATACAAATAGTGCTCTTTTGCCCAGAACTCCCTGTGCTGAGCAAAGATCATGTATGTAAAGTATGCATGCAGAAAATGTAAATTAATCCATTTCAATCATCATTCAATCTAATAAGATTTTTTTTTTCTCCCTTCTCTCACTTGTCCCTCGTTGCTCAGATGTCCAGAAATATTGAGAGGTCAGTCAAACTATTCTCCGAAGAAGCTTAATTGTTTCATGTTAAAAAAAAAAAAAAAGTGTAGAAAAAAACAACACGAACACGTAGAAGGATAGCAGATGCAAAATTAATGTCAATTACAAATAAATACCATTATTATTTGCATGTGGATCAAACAAAGGCTGTATTGACGTATGTACATATATAAAAGCGCCTCAGTGTTGCTGAAATCAATCGATTTTCCAAAGCAGAGATCCCATAAAAGGAGTGCCATTGACCGTGTGTTTTGTATTTGATCCTCATTATTGTAATTCCATAAACAAACACCACCTCTGTGAAACACAACTATTTGTTACATAGCTCTTGTTAATATGCTAAAAGAAGCTTATAGAATTGGGTCAGCTAATTAAGCAATTAGCTTATTTCAGCTCTGTGGTCAGGCTGTTACTAATCTATGGCATTATGAGCCCAGATCTGCCAAAACCAAGAGGCTTGTGCGTCTGTGTCTCCCATCCCGTCTGACAAAGGATCATGTTTGAAGTCATCCTATCCCTGAGCAGAAAAGCAGAAGACTTGTCTCTGTTCACTAATGCTCACGTTTCTCATGCAAATCCCTGGAATTGAATAGGTTGTTTATTGTGTAGTTAATATATTGCAACATTTATGTAGTGCTGTTGAAGTGTTTGCTCTCTGCATCTGTAGCTGTGTTAACACACATGAAATCCCAGGCAGATTAGAGTTTGATAGCATTAAAGCCATGATGAATGTTGGTGGCTTTTAGCAGAGCCCACCACGTAGCTTCTTACTAGGCATCTGACGAGGGCAGAGTGAGGCAGCGAGACGTTAAATACATCAGTGGTATAATTTATGAAACTTTCTTTTTTTTGTTATCCAGCAAGTTATCCAGATTGAAAAAAAAAATGTATCAATGTATATCTGTGTGCAGTTTAAAGGTATGCTAAGTGGGGAGCTTAGCTCAGCTACGGGATGTCTGTGGGATCAGCAGCAGCTCTGCTCAAATATAGGCAAATACACTTTGTTCACTGCTGGTGGTTTTATAGTTTAATTTATAACTACATATGAAGTCCTAACTTTTAGCATTTGTTACTGGTGGAGGCTAATGCTAAAAGGAAGTGGCCTTGATGTTTTTCTTCTTATATTTTGAATGGATACATATCCCAAGGTTAAACATGATATGATTTTTAATGATTGTGGCGATCAAAACTTTATCACTGCAGTAGCTATATGATATAATAAATTTGCATTGCATGGTACCAGTTTAGTTGATGAGATGTTGCCTGCAAATGATCAACCATGTGGAGATACACCTTAACAAATGTCACAAAGGGTGCTCCACTATCTTTAATGTGTGCATTATGTCTAATAGTGAATCATTGGCAATTAATTTCAGAGCTGGTAATTAAAGCTGCGATAACCTTTTTTGGCCACTAGAGGGTAGTGACAATAAGGTGTGCCTTTTAAGTTGACACGGTGAGTTTGTTAGCATATTCCCAACTATTGACACATCAAGCAGGAATTGTGTTTCTGTCCTGGCAATTTCAGAATCCATCGGCTATCGTCTGACACAACTTAGCCTCTGGGGATAACGGACAATATTTCTGGCCGTCTGATGTAGGCAGTGGACATTTGGAAAACAGATATCTGGGCCAAGACTTCCTCGGCAGTCCAATTAGCATCTTGATTCATGAGAATAACGAGAAAGGCACATTTCTGCTAATCTCTAGAAACAGATATCAACATATGAATGCAGATACGTTTTTTTAAAAAGCAGTTAAAACCTCCAAATCATCATCAGACGATAGACGATGGGTTCCGAGATCGCATTTCAGCCAATGTGTTCCACCTTTTTTATTCTCCACATGGGCTTTTGCAGCTAAAGCTTACTCAAGCGTGACTGGTTAATACTACTATGGACAGACACCAGAATGCTTCTGGTGTCAAAATCTTGATCCCTCACCTACAGATTCTGTATTAATATGCAAATATCTGTTTAAAGAGATCAGTATACTTCACCAATATCTGAAATATTTATCTCTGACTTAGCAAACTGATAATTGCTAAATGCTTTTCTTTGGGCAGGTAGTGTACAGGAGGTTTTTCACTGGACACAGTTGCCTGTTGCGTCCAACAATGACATTGTGGATTGTAGTGAGAGTAAACCAAAACAGCAAAAATTTGAAATTGAGCTTCGCTGAGCTGAGAGAAACTGACGAGTTGATGATAATTCTCTATAAAAATATTGTCTGCTTTAAAAGCTTAAATTTCAGTTTCAGGTCAAATTAACACACAAGAACAACATTTCAACTCTCTATGAAAGCAATACTCTGCTTATCCTGATTGTCATCTGCCCTGTTGAACAGTTCAAATGTGGTGATGCTATAGAAGTCTAGTATATTTTTATGCTATAGTATGCTAATAGCATTTTGATGAGCGAAATCTGAGTGAGAAGTGTACCTAATTGAAGGAAAAGGCTTGAAATGCATTGTTAACGGGTCAGAGAGACACCACTTATGGCCATGATGATGATATGCAAGGTGTGGAAATGCATTTCCAATCTCTGGCTTGAGCCCATCAGTTTCCATTCAGAAGTGTGTGCACTTGTTCATTAAGCTTATGCGTATCATCAACTGGTGCACTCATTCTATCAGGCAGATATGGCAGGGATAAAACGATGTGAAGGATGGAAATTCAAACAACCATTCTCATTTGCAAAGGTCATTAAAGCCTGGCATACATTAGAAAATCTGCTAATTATGAAATGGCTTAACTCCACATTCAGTGGGATTATGTCTACTCATTTAGAATATGTTGATCCCCTCCCTTACTCGCCACAAGACAGTTGATGTATGGGACTTGTGGCACAGAACTAATGTTCCCAGTGCTTGTCGGTCATCTTAACTGACTGTAAAAAGTCTATGAAAGTGGCCGTCTTGTTCTCATTGAATATCTACATCAACACAACAAGACAGGCGCAAGTTTTACAGCTGCTGCAAAAATCTGTTGTACTAATGATATTTGGCTCAGTCACTTCATCTGCTTTATTTTTAAATTAGAGTTATTTAGGAAAACAACAGTGTATGAGCAAATAATAATTACAATTAAACTGATTATTAAAACATTAAAACTGCATCCTGGATCAAATTTTCTACCTGCAACATAAGTTGAATAAAGAACATTGGGAATACAGAAATAATTTACTCTAATATGACATTTTTTAGATGCATTTATAATCTAATCAACAAACACTGATGCTTCAAGACATATAATGTGATACTCAAAGTCAAATAATACAAGGTGTACATGACTTGTAAAATGTAATGTGGGATTAATCCTTAGTTAATGATTTGACAGCTCATTTGTTCAGTTTAAAATCCGAAAACTATTGGCACATGTATTTATATCTTATAATAAAATGTATACTTTTATTGGAACAAAATGTGTAGAATATTTGCGATGTAATACAAGTTTACACAAAGGGCAAATTATGCCTCAGTGTACAGTAGAATACAAGGTCACAGTGAGATATCCCCCCTTTCTGCATCACTAACAAACACATCAGTGCCAAGTCAAATTATTCTATAAAGCAAGTTGGCAAAATAAATGGAAATTTGAAAATTGTACATCTTTGGAAAACAAAGGTTACAATTCATTGTGACTACACATATTTCACAGTCATCTAAACGTTTGTGCTGACTAAAACGAATGAAAAGTTTCAAAGTGAGGTGAAATTGATATAAAAAGGGCACTTTAATCAATTAATATATTATCAGCACCAAAAATATTAAATGAACTGAAAATCTGGTTTCGGCCTCATATGTGTATAATATAAAATATTTGTTCAAAGGCCGTAATATACTTTTTGTTGCTATGGTAGGAACATCACTTTTTACGGTCACATCCCTTTTATAATATTAGAGTTGAACTGGTATTGGTGCAAGCACATGTGTAAACAATACTGTATGACAGTATATACATTATCAAATCAAATCAAATCAATTTTATTTGTATAGCCCAAAGTCACAAAGTACATTTGCCTCAGAGGGCTTTACAATCTGTACAGGGAGTGACACCCTCTGTCCTTAGACCCTCGGTTCGAGTGAGGAAAAACTTGCCCACAAAAACACTTTTAACAGGGAAAAAATGTGGAAGAAACCTCAGGAAGAGCCACAGAGGAGGGATCCCTCTCCCAGGACGGACAGACGTGCAATGGATGTCACGTGTACAGGACAAATCAACACAAACATATTGTACAATGACTGATAAAATGACAATGAATTATAATGAATGATAAAAATGATTACAGTAATAGATATGGTAGTAATAATGACAGTAATAATATATGTAGTGGGCGTCATGCAGGATCACAGCAGCAGCCACGATCCACGAGAACCTGCTGGACGACAGAGCACAGAAACTCCGGGGAAGTTTGGTTAGTAACATGCATTAATGAGACATGTCCACAGATGGAGAGATATGGAGAGATATGGAGAGATATTGAGATATAGATATATATATATAGAGAGAGTGAGATATAGAGAAATATAGAGAGATATATAGAGAGAGAGATGGATATATATATATATATATAGAGAGAGAGAGAGAGAGAGAAAGATATAGAGAGATAGAGATAGAGATTATACATTATACATCCATAAATACATACATACAGTACATATAACATTTTCATCCTTTATATTATTAGACTGAATCAAATGATTTTTTATTCTTTACTGTAGTTTCTGTAATTGGTCTTAAATGGAGAGAAAAAAGTTTTTTTCTTGTGTTTACACTAACACTGCAAAGAAAACCCTTCATGTGTATCCAGTTATAAGTGGTCAACACAATTTCCGTTATTTATCTGTCTTCTTTTCTTATGACATAGATTTTTGCTCTGCCCTGGAACTGATTCAAGCCCTGTGTTATTGACAGTGTAATTCACAGTTAACCTAATGACTTACCTCCAATAACTCTTGTTGCAAGCCTATAATTGACAGAGAATTTACTTGAGAAGATTGAACCTCTTACATGGATCGGATGCACACGTTGTTGCAGACCGGACCTTTCAAAAACCCTTCCAATTGTAGACCTTGTTGGATCAAATCACTCTGAATTTGGTCTATTTAATAATCCAATTGCCAATTAAGACAGACGGCAGTGCTTAGATCTATAAAAGGTTAATAAGCCTCAGCTGCAGTGTGTTTCTCTCGGGTAAATGTCACTTAGACGTAGGCCACCATGGGTCAAGATCTCCCTCCAGATCTAAATTTAATCACATAGCATCGCCTGGCCCCGTCCTCACCCTCATTAGTCCTTGGCTTGTGCAGGAGTATGATCTGTCCTGTTTTAGCCCTGGCACTCTCCTTCCAGCCCCCGACTCTGACCCAGACGTGCCATCAGCCAGCAGCATCCACACATTCACAAACTAAAAGCTGAGGTGACAAGTCTAACTGTGTAGATCTACAGTAGATTTGCATGACATGTGGGTCTGCAGGAGTGTCTTGCTACCAGGGGATGCTATGAAATTTGCCCATACCATCATATGGTGCGATCTGTTGGCTGAGCTGTCACCTGATGCAGGCCTGTGCCACCTGTCGGCCTGCCCCAGATAATGACAGAATGACCGGAGTGATTCAAGCAGCCGTCTCATCTTAATTATCTCCTCAGAGTTTAATTAACTAGCTCATCTATTGGCCAAAACAAAAAAAGCAGCCTTGAATCATTTCAAATCACAGCCACCAAGACAGAACGGATCATCAGAAGATTATTGTTTTGTTTAAAGCTGTTCAAACGCACGAGGTGCATCGTGACGAATAAATCCTTTGAGACTGTGCATGATTAGAATGGATACATTTCCATATTGTTTGTGGGAGCACCAGAGGGAAAGCACTGTCATACGCTCAATATATGTGCTATGAGTGTGTCACTTATTTTACTACTGTACGCTGAAAAGATGTCATGGTGTAAGGAGTCCATATGGAACAGAATGCAAAATCATTTAGTTCTGAATGTTAATACGAATTACGTACAAAATGGGTAATAATTCTTCTGCCCTACAGAAATGATTAACATAATTCTGATAAATAGGCAGATGGCAGAATGTGTGAATTGAGGTAGATTTATCTTAATTAATATCTTGAACCTACTTGGAGAAAGGTAAATGGCTCCACCGGGGCCAGAGATGTTCCTCTGTCTTGTGTGTGTATCTTTCTCATGGCCTGACATGTAGTAGTGGCCTGAGGATATTAAGTTGCTCTCCAGGTATGCATCAAACCCAGGCAGCCTGCTGATAATGAACATATACCCAGGCAAGCGAGCAAGAAAAGGCACACACACACACACACACACACACACACACACACACACACATATACACACACTCACACAGACGGATACACACCCCATCACATCCCCCACTTTTAGTTCACCAAAAAAAAAAAAAAAAAAAAGTTAAACAGTTTTTCCTTCTCTCAGCTGCAATGAGCTGTATGAGGCTAACATTCATCATCGTTTTCCCGCGAACGCATTCCTGTGAGCTCAGATTTCTTGCTTTATTGCCGGTGTCGAATAAAGTGTGAATTTCTTTTACTCATCACAAATTAAGGCAATTAAAATGTTAATTATTACAAGTAGAAAAGGGACAAAGGAATTCAAATAAATTGATGTATTGACGTTTTTTTTAATTAATTCATTCGGGTTCCTACTGTGTTGGATAATTATGCTTAAGTGTTTAATTACATATTTTGATGGGATCCTCAATTACTCTGGCTTAATAAAATATCATTAGCCTGTCTCCCAGGTTCTAAGCTGTAGAGACATACAGTATTAGTCGATGTATTTAAATAAAATATTAGATTACAGGCTGGTTGGGATATGTGGCATGTCTCCAGCCCTCAATCTCCACTAAATCTCTGTTAACCTGGAAGCCGCTCCTCACATCAAAGTTTGACACAGCAGCAAACAAACAATGTTAAATTTACATATTAATTAGTGGCAGGCTATCAGCACGGGTGATGAATTCAAATGTGTGGCCCTTCGCTGGCTTTGCAGTGATCCACTGCCACAGTGCCGCCTTGCGGGAGGCAGAGCGCTCAACCCAGCAGAACAATGAGAAATTACCTAGACCTAAAGGCCAACGAAACCCTCCCCATCACAGACAGGTTTTATTACATGGTGAGTGTAAATATTCAATATCTTTTCACTGACTGTGTGTCTTACAAATCAATTTGCAGTGTCATGACATCAACTGCAAAATATGCAAAGCACAGATAAGTACCTAGTTGTCACCCATCCAGTGTTGCTCAGTCAAGCTCCTCTGTCAAAATGCACATAAGGAACGATGGCTGCCATCTGGTTGCTGTATGAAATTATCTTGTTTAAATCCTCTAAAGGTTATTGCAGTTATGCAAGTGATCCTTCAGTTATTTGGCTCAGTGCTACAGCGCAACGAGAGCACAGAACATGTTTCCACGGTGTATTCTGTAGGCTTTACCACTTCAACATGTGTTTTTTTTTTAAATGTGTTTTACATCTTCTTGCTAGGAACAAGGATCCATGGCAATGGCTCAGAGGCAAGATCCTATAATTAGAACACAGTTCAGTTGGTTAGCAGGTAATTTACCTTTAGGGGAAGAAGTCTAATTATTGTCTTTGAAAAGCTAATTTAGCGTCAAACACTTCAGGTGTCTTTTCCCCTCTCTTCAGCAAAGGGAAAGGTATCCTGGAGCACTGTGGGGTCTGAGCCATCTCTTGTGCCTGGTGCTTTTACTGTTTTATGTTTACATGGCTGATTCTTAAAGAAGAAATTAGGAGCTTTAAAAGCAGTGCAAAGCACCTTATCCCTTTGTTTTCTTCAGCAGGTGTGTGAAGCTTTTTTTTTGTCTGAGGAAGCGCTCCTTGACCTGCCGATAAATGCTTTAAGCGGGCGGACCTGTTTTCTGGCAGATGGTGTTTGTGAGTGACACCGGTTCCCAGCAGAAGCAGGCCCAGGGATATGATCACAGTGGAGTCTCTATAGAGCAAACCAGCCTGGTTACCTGACGGCATATGCTCTGCTGTGGCCTACACCTGCTGAAGGATGGCGTTTACACCACAGTCCCTGGACTCCACCTCCGAGAAGGCTGTTAATCACAGCTCACCACTCATTCAGGCACGTTTAAAACCAGAAAATAACTGACTAACCAGCGGGTACCTGACTTGAACTTAGTGTTGTGCTTTATTGTTGGTCAGAAACAAGGTTGTGTTTTTGGTCGTCCGACAATTTAGACACTGCCTTTCTGAATTTCCAGTTACTTTTTCAGGAAATTATATGTCCCAGCATTAATAAAAGATAAATAAAAGCTAAATAAAAGATGTCCCAACTCCATATTACATATAACATTTGAACACATACGTCCACATTGACAAAGTGACAAAATAAAGATCACTAACAGCAAGATTCTCAACTCACAGATGCAAATTATTAAAACAAAGAAAGACTAGTGGTAAGATGGCTCCAGAAATATATGACAACAAACAAACTAATAAAGAAATAATCTTTAAACACACCAGCACATGGATTTCAGCATTTCATGTTGGCGTAAATCATTACATTGATTTCTTGCAAAAAATAGTATACTACAAAGACTGGTACTTACAGTAAATTACTACTGGATCCACTATGTCGTATGGAAATGGGATACAGTCCTGTTTTAATACACCTCTTGCGCCAGAGAAGTTGTACTGTTCACTATCAACGGTGCATGCATAAATAAATGACTTATAGCCCCCTCTCATTAGATCGCCCACAAAAAAATCTTTTGCCTCCTATATAAACAAAATTTGTATTTCAAGTACTAATAAGCTCATAGTATTCTTATTAGACACCCACTTTGTGTTGGTTATATCCTTATATCATTTTTTAACGATAAATGATTCATTGATCTATACACTCAATGTAAATTTTTAAAGCTACAGCCACTTTTTCCTCTGGCTCTGTGACTGTTTATCCCTCATTGCTGGTAAATTCCAGCCACACCAGCAGGGACTGAAGGACAACAGTGTCCACAGCCACAGGGATCAGTAACAGGTCCACTGCTGAAATATGTGCAAAGTGTCAATAGTCTGGAGCTCCTCTGTCCAACTGGAAGCCATTGAGCTGCTAAAACAGAACTGGTGATTAGGACACAGTCACCTCAGTCAGTGCCAATTCAGATGTCTTAGCTACCCTGGGCACGGCAGTTTGATCTGCGTTGCTGTCATTGATTCACAAGGCTTCCAGCTGGAGCAAAGATCCCCATTGAAGCGTGAGATAGAAACCTCTCCATCTTGGCACATCTTGGCTGGCTCAATCCCCTGCAGGCCATTAGGGATAGAATATGTTGTTTTCTATTTTTTTTTCTCCAGAAGAAAAATACAGTCTGTCTTCATGCTATAACAGCCATTACTTAATTGTGCCGGATTTTCCGAGCAGAGTGTTGCTTTAATTAAGCAGCTAATTGCAATGTAGCTCTTGATTAGCTTTGGGGGATGGGAATGTTCAGACAGGCTGATACGTTGTGCACACTTCAGAATCATTTACAGAAATTGAAGCTAATTTCGCTCTCTGTCTATTGCTGCATTAATTTAATTTGGGTTGCTTTTAGCTCATTAACACTTCTAATTAATACGTTGACATCACTATTAAGATGTCTCTTTGAAATTGGTGTCTCCTGATAATCAGGATGGAAGAGGCTGACGGATAGAGTAAGAGGCTGACTGGGGAAAATGTAGGAAACTCCTTCAGACTGAAGGGGAGGAAGACACGATCCTCATTTATAAACCTCTAATATTGTATCATAGTGGACACTAATAGGAGGCTGTGGCAGGTGACTAAATTAGAAATGAAAGGAATGCTGATTGTTTTAAAATTTGATCTGGGTTACTTTGTGCGTGTGTGTGTGTGTGCATGCATGCGCGTGTGTGCGTGTGTGTATTTGTGTGTGATGCTCAAGGGAGTTTGGGGGCGGAGGTGCGTCAGGGCCAGATGCCATACACAGCTGAAGATCACGCCTGAGTAACTGTGTGTTTGGGTTTGTCATTTTAATGAGCAGAATTTAGTGACTATGGGCTGGTAACGCTGCGTGAGAAGCCCCATTACATTACTATCACTTTAACCAACCTCCACTGACTAGTGCATTGTGTGTAGTATGATTGTTTTTTAGGGGTGGTAATTTTAAAATAAAAAGGTGATTTTGGGAATTAAATTCATGTGAGAATTTATGGCTTATATGTTGTAGATGTATTTTTTCTATGTTCTTCTTTTTCTATTCTCCCTGTGCTGGACATTTTAAACCATTACCTCATACCTTAAAGCATATAAAACAGATTTTCCACAAAACAGCCTTAAGCAATTAACCCTTTTTAAAATCCGAAACGATCCTCGGAATTTACTCGATAATATACTCACCCATTAAAGTGCAGTCTGGCACTGAAATTACAGCTGAATTATTGCGACCATTACCATGAAGAGGTTAAAAACTGCAGTGGTTTTTCTCCACATGACAACCACACACTCAGTCATGCCCTAAGCAATATAATGCCTCTCTGATTGACTTTCTCTCATGTTGTCTTCTATTAGGTTCCATAAGTTGAGAAATAAGCATTGATTAGGGAAAGGATTCAGTTATTTGGCATGACAATCAATAGGGGACCTTGTTTTCCTGTGAAGTGCTTTCTTTGCCGAGTATTCCTGAAGACAGGCCACACTGTAGGAAAGCCGTCTGTTTAGCACTTCATTAAAACTGCCTCTAATAGGAGCCACCGGGGAGATGCTCCCTGCATCGTGTGTAAAAGCGATCAACATCTGCATCAATTAACCCCTTCATCCCCATGGGGCCCATTAGACAGAGGAACACCCTTTAAAGCTGCGTATGGTTTTAACTCACAATGGAGGGTGGACAAATATAATTGCTTGTTTGTGTTAACATTCTTTTTGTTTGTGTATTTCAAGAATATGTTCATCTAATATTTCTTCCAACCTGGACAAAGGCTACATATAGAATGAGAGAAAGTTACATCTCGAGTGGTGAACCGAGTAAAGAACAACCTATACAAGTTGAGTAAATATAAATGTCAATCTTAAAGTGAGGCTAATTATTGTTGGTGACACATATCACTAAGTTTTAATTAACTAATTATTATGTATTATAATAAGCCACAGTCATACATTATTGCCCAGATGTACGTCTGTACTGTAAGTGACATTCAGTGTTTAGATCCTTTTTTTCTTTCCTCGATCAACAGACAGGTCCAATTAGAGAGCCTTCACAACAGTGTGGACACCTGAAATCACTGTTGGCAGAGAAAGAAAGAGAAGCATTTATTGGTATTAGTTTGAACAACAAAACATTAGTGGAGATTCTGTGATTTATATAAAAAACATATATACATAAAAAAAAACATATACATATATTTTGTTTTATATTTAAACATAAATATATGATTAAATATAACATATATAATAGTAATAAATAATATAAACTGAATTACATTACTGGACTGTACTGCATATTCACATTTTAAGCCATGATAATTTATGCAACAGATATTAATAGAGCAATTTTTCATTTACAGGAAGGCGTTATAGTAGTGCACCATTTCAATAAGAACCTCTGAAAATCTGAGTGGGAACATTTGCTTAATTAGACACAACTTGTTTAATTTTGAACGCAATGCAATATTATGTGTAAAATTGAGATTCTTTGCAGTATGATAAGTGACGTTAAACTAAATTTAGCCTTGCAGGGTATCTGTGTGATTAAACTGAATGAAAATATTAAATGGAAATATGGTTGATTTTATGATTTTATACATACACGTGTGTGCGTGTGTGTGTGTGTGTGTTTGTGTATAATTAGAATTAATCTGAGAAAATAAGAGTCAGTGTGGGATGTTTCTCTCGTCACCTGTCCACAAGTGTTTATCCCTCAGTAAACAACGACAGCTGATACGTTTAACAAACCCCAAACCAAATCAAGACTAATAAAATCACTCATTTTGGTTAATGAGCATATTAACAGCAGAGGTAGTGTTTAAGCACAAACAAGAACAACAACATTAATAATTGCAACTCTCTAGTGCCTGGCTGATGTAAGCTTTAATAATTAACAAGTCTTTGTCTTATCCCCTAGAGGCCGTATTCCTATTATCCAACTAAGTTACAAACGAGTAATTACGCTGTCACTGAATGGTCACAACTGTTTACCTCAGAACGTCCCCCGGTTCACATTTAATACCTACTCTCAATCTACACATATCCAGCTTACCTGACAGATGTCTCAGTTAAAGGCAAGGCATGGCATTTCAACTTATTTATTTCACTTTTCCTCCTCTTATTAGAGGATTACTCCTCTTACCTCCTGTGTTTACATATTAGTGCTAATCCAATTGAGTCAACAAGGGCACTTAGTGCAGGCTATGAACTGAGTCTGAGGGACTTAAAACAGGAGGGGAGGGGATATTAATTTACTTCTTCAGATTTTAGGCTTCCAGGGAAAATAGTTTTGAACATCTGCTATGACAAATGAAGCATTGCGAGAGAGCATGTTGTCAGTAAGAGACTGAGCCGCCTGCTGTTGGAGTGAACAGTCGGCCTGTAGAGGGAGCCCCTGGTTATGAGTCTGTCTATAAACTACACTGGCACTAATGTAATCCTCATAGTGTATATTTTTCTGGATTTTTAAACAGCCTTTGGGGAAACATACAGTAAATCTATGGAATCTGATCTCTTTCTATTCCTACGCTTTTCTACTAAAACACACACCAAGGAACGAGCTGCTCACACAAACAGCCCAAAGTTCAGATCTTTTAAAAGTGTAATACAAGCGATTAGAATAGGAAATGTGTTCAGTTTAAGTTTAGTCTGGGATTTGATGTAGGCACAACAATTTCTAGTTAATGAGGATTCAGATCCCTGGGCTCTCCCCTGATTCTCCCTCTCTCCACCATCATCTCCATAACATCAGTCATGATCTTTGACCTGAGGGCCATACCCCGTGTCAGCTGAAACTAATTAGCCTTTGATCGCTGGTGACTGCACACAACACGAGTCACACCGGAGAGGTAGTTTTTACCATGGGATCTGGTTGCTACACTGGCGTATGCACAAAATACCTTGATGTAGAGATCAGACATCTTTTTAATGATAAGCTATATATATATATATATATATATATATATATATATATATATATAGCTTATAAATGATGTTATACTCCACCTTTGTTTTGACTTTAGGTATCTGTAACATCAGTCACATTAGTTCTTGTTGAATTCATATTATGCAGAACTCAATTAATATGTCTTGCACTGTATCGGCTCATTATAGAGCCTGTATTTGTTTAGCTGAACCATTTATCTTTCCCTAATTAGTTATAGATCAATAAAGCAATTGATTTTGCAGTATGCTCAGATTCGGTGGAGGAGTTAAAGCATGAAAAATGCAATACAGCCTGACCGTTACATACAGACAGAAACATGACTCTTCAGATTTCCCTGTAGACTATGCACTCTCAGTCATTATTTGTGTGTCAGAAATGCCATATGAATGACTGTTTGTTGGGGAAACAGTGCCATTTACAAATGCAAACAGTGTCCTAAAATCCAATCTGTGTTTGGAAAAGCAGAAATGAATCTGAGCTTAATCAGGTATGTGAGCATAAATGATCTTCGGTGGCTTCAAGGAGGGTAAATCACAGCAGTAGTTCACGTCTGTAGAGGACACAGGATGACATGTTGTGTTTTGTCAAAGGTTTTTTTTTTCCAGGCATTTTTATCATTAATCATTAGCCTGTCCCTCTTTCTCCAGGGCTCAGAGATGATGGCAGCTAATTAAGTAGTGGCTGGTGTCAAGTATACTAAGAGACCATGTTAGGCAGGAAGCTTCTCCGTCAAACCACTGACTTAAAAAGACATTTGTTCTCCAAGTCTTTCGCCCCCTAAACTTCCCTTTTTTTCCCACCTATTTCTTTGAAATGTAGCAATCTACATTTCCTCTTTCCAAATTCTCCTGCTGCAAAATAAAGAGCGTCAAATTATACAGCATGAAGAGTTCAAACATGCAGGCATGCAAAATGGTTTGGCTTTGTTCACAAAAAGCTGGTGGAAGACAAAATTTGGCAGTATGAGTTGAGGCATTTCAAGTGTGGAGCGAAAAGAGTCAGAACATAGTGTCATAACAAAATGAATAAGCATTTTTTTTTTTCCTTGAGAAGTTGAGCTGCTAATGTTTGTATTTTATTTTGGCATTACTGAAATTACTCAAATTGTAATTGCTTTTTTTTTTCTCTCTTCAAAAAAGGTGCAGGAGGAACATTGAGTGAAAGGGCTTTGTGTGTGGTAGAACCGCGCTAGTAAAGTAACACCCATTAAAACGTAATTTGCACCTTTAGGCAGTTCATTAATATAGTGAATGGTAGAATCACACCAATATAGTCTGTCCTCACCTTAGGGCACCATCTCTATTCATCAAAACACACACACATTTCTCATTTTCACTAACATTAGTCACCATTGCTGAGCTAAGGAGCGACAATCGTGACACAATAGACACATGTGTGTGTCCTACAGTCCCTGTCAGCCACCCTGAAAGGCCTGTCCAATGTCATTATTTATAATTTGGATACTAAATAAGGTTTGATGTGATCTGTGTCTTAAACAGCGACATGTTCACTACTTTCTGACATTCATTCCTGCCAGGGTACACTCTGCTTGCCAAGAAAATAGAAACATAAAATGCATTCTCACCGTTATTGTCGTTTTATCAACATGCTGCAGGCGTATCATAATTTTTTGAATAGTTCACATTATCATTTGACTTAAATATCTATTTCAGGAAGGTTTTCACTTGAGTAATTGCCAGAGGCTGCAGTGATCCAATCAATCAGCGTGACTGAACTTCATACACTCCAGTGTTCTTAACTCTCAAACGCAAGCTTTCTCCTCGATGAGGGCCACACATAAACAAATATGACTTATAGATACACACCCTGAGGCCACACCACAATGGCTGCAGTTCTGCTCTACACCAGCAGATGACCAATTCTCTGTCTTTTCCCCAGTGGACCGTTCTGTCTGGGTTCTCCATGAATTTCCCTTTCTTTTCATCACTCTCTGATGTCCAGCTGCTCCTGTCAACACCTTCTTACAGCAAGCAATTCATTGCAACATACTGGCAGCTGAGACCCCTGTGATGAACTTCAATCTGCCGTTTGCAGAGGGGGCTTCACCCTGAGTCGGGCTAATCAAGGGAAACACCCCCTTCCAAGAGGGAGGGCGTCTACAGACAGATTGAGCCCAAGTTACCCCGTAATTACCCTGCCACTGCCCCTCTGCTGCAAGCTGCTGCATCTGAACCCAGTCAGCAGAGGAACAGACACTTTGGTGATTACTTTCCAATCTGTTTAACAGTGAACAACAACAACCTATGTGCTTCCATTACGGTCATAAACCACAACTTTTTTTTCCCCCCTGAAAACATTTTTAAAGGGTTCAGAGCACCAGGCATTTTGTTATGCTTCCTACGGTAACACAGTGCAAATGTCTCTTGCCGCGGGTTTCGATTATTTCCAACTTGGTGCAGTCCCTGGGGGGAAGTTCTCGGGGCTTTCTGAATTTTATTAAAGCCTCTACAGCTGATTACTTGGAGTGAGGTGCACAGGTTGGTGCATTTTAGGAGTGGAGTGGAGGCCTGACAGGGTCATGTTTAACATGTCCACAGGCAATCAATTCACCTTAACCCCTCCTGGTACTCCAGCCCTCTCCACCTAAGCTGTCCTTAATAACCAGGCAATGGCGAATTACTGATAAGGCACTGGGGTCTCTGACCTATATATCCCTCCCTGTATGTACTGGAAAAATCCACCCTGAAAGAAATGTACATTTATAATGCATCGAAATGGTGAAATTAAACAATCACACATTGTACTGCTGTGAAATTCACTTTATTTTTCACTTTGCTCTACATGGAGGATTTGTTTGGTGTTTGCTGGGTGAAGCATTTGGACAAATTATCTAGATGGAATATATCAGGTACGTGCAGTACATGAAGGGTTTAGTGAAAATCAGTAAAAGCCTACACAAACATGGAATGAAACATAATATTATGAAAGCTGCAGTGTCCGGATTCGGTAATATGCCAGAAGGTTGCTTTTACTTTATGCTAAATATCTTGCAAATAATCTCAAATTTCTATAAAGTAAACAAAGCTACATAAAATATTGTCATGCAGATAGTAAAATAATAATAATAACAACAATAATAATAACAATAATAATAATAATAATAATAATAATAATAATAGTAATAGTAATAGTAATAGTAATAGTAATAGTAATAAAATAATAATTTATTAATTTGTCATTAAATGATAAATAATGTAATAATAATAATAATAATAATAAAAAATGTTTCAATCAACATTGGTCAAAGCACCAAAAGCCCATTGTGTTTTGCCACTCTGCATTTGGTTAATAAGACTAAGTTAGATTATATCTAAAATCACACAGACACAGATTTATTGTAATGGTGGAGTTTTTCCAGCTTATTTTACTCTGGAAATCTTCTATAGCTCAGTGGTTACACTGCATTTCTCTTACATGTCAGTGACCTCTGTGTAAGTTTTTACTTAACAAGCATGCAAAGGGTTCTACATTTGCCCTCATATGACAGTGACTAATTGCCCTGAGGATGCGAGCTGCTTGTTAGGCAAAGGGAGGATTCTCTTGCTCTTCACTCGGTTAAATTAATTATTTCTCCTTTTCAATTCACTCTACCTCCTCTTATAAAGGTTAGAAACCAGATATGAAGATTTTCTTTCTCTAATTGTATGTTGCTAATTTTCCTTGCGGATTTGCTCCCAGTTGTGTTTTTCAGCACAGAGACGTCACATAGTGCAACTGTTAGAGACCAATTTAATGTATAGCAGCGATGTGACAAAGCATTCATTTGTACATAACAGTTTGAAAGCATGTGAGTCACGGTTGTTATATTTTTAAGTGGAATCTTTTCTGCTAGTGCGAACTATTGCCAGTATTTTGAAGTTGAACATTTTCATGAAAAAAAAGGTTATTGTTGGAGTTTTAAAGTAATTCCCATCTCTCCAGTCAGAGACGTTTTTTTTGTTCTGTCAGTGAGGTACCTGTGCAGCTGTCAGGGTCGCGGCTGTTTAGACAATTAAGAATGTTAGACGGAGGGGGTTAGTGAATCACTAAGAACATCAATCTGGCTGGACATTGTGCTCTCACATTACCACCCTGCTGTTTTGGTATTTATGCCCACTGTTTACACAGAGCACACAGAGGGGGTCCTCCAATCAATGCCATTATCTTTGCTAATACTTCTGGTGCAGGACTACCAGACTCTCCTCCCTTAATGATCAAAATTAAGGTGTGCTGCATCACAGGAACTTTGCACACGTACAGCAGTTAGCATTAATCTACTGCACCTCCTTTCTTGGTGTTACGTTATAGAACAGTTGGTTTTCTGCATTTATCCCTCTTCTTCTTCTTCTGCTTCTTCTTCTTCTTCTTCTTCAGGATTTCATCCACTCTGCGGATAGACAGTGTCTCAACCACCTTCCCTTGTGTTCAGCACCATTTCACCCCACCTTCCCCCAACCTTTACCGCCCCGTGCCTGTCCCTGGACAGGTTTCAGCATATAAATTTGAAAATGATTTGTCCTGCCCTCTTAATAATAGATGAGAGAGCAGAGTCAGGGTCCCTTCAATAAACTCCATCCTCGCTTTAATTAGTGAACAAAAAACGCCAGGCCTGCTGAGGACTCTGGCTTTGGCTCTGTGTTAGTAATTAAAACTGAAACCACCAAAAGGAGAGGAGAGGAGAAGGCTCTATTTTTAACGGGCAGGCTGTTTGGTGCCGAGTGCCCGTATAAGGTTCTGCAATAAAGAGTGATAATGAAGGTGTGAGACCTCTGGGGGCTGACTGGGCGCTCGCTACAATGGCTGCTCTCACACCAGACTGAAATACAGGGAGCAATTAGAGGAGGCAGTGCATAGACTGGCCACTAGAGATTAGTTAACACCTCAGGAGCTCCGCTTCAGGACAGGCACATGCTTGTTTTCTTTCTCTCTCTTTTGCTTTCAAGATAACACACTAAGGTCTTAATGATGAGATTTATTTTATTCAATTGTCATCGCAGACAGATAACGTTTCAACTGGTCTTGTTGCAGGTTGTGTCCGTATAGAAAGGGTCATTGATCTTTTCCAGATTTGTAGTTTTCCTTTTAAATTATTCACACACGTATAAAATCTCTTACTGTCACAAGCTTTTCCTCCACATATGGGTTTAAACACTATGACAAGCGCTGCCTGAGTTGGAGGAGACCTTAAGCCCAAGAACCAATCAAGAGGACATTGTTAATGGAGGCCACATATAAGCCGTTAAGCCAGTATATGCATAATGTTATTTAATTGGAGTCATAAAAAGCCAATTAACCCCCTCCCCCCTCTCTCTTTCCCACTCTCTCAGTCTCTGTCTCTTCCTCTCTGTCAAATCACTGTGAATGTGTGTGCATGTATGATAGAAATTTGAGTGTGTGATGCTATTGTACAAATGTATTTTGTCACGTAAAACACAGACTGATACACTACTATTTTCAAGTCATTTCAAATAAATTCTTCAGGTCTGAAATCATTCCTGCAGCATTCAGATGTGTATCAGTTTCTATAAATAGGCAAATAAATAATGGAGTTCGGTCCTATTGAAATATTTGTAAAAGGGGGGACCCACAATGGTGAGGGGCTCCATGTGATCTCTCTTTTTTTGCCTTCTCATTCTCTGAATATACGGATTTTGACAATATATTTGCTCCCAGGAAAATAGCAACAGTGGGTCGCAATATTGGATCTGTCAGGCTCAGGCCATTTAAATTTCAATGGCAGTAAAGTGGGGGAAGCAGACACTGTTAAATATGATGCTTGAATGAAAATCTAAACCCTCCAATACCTCTAAGCAATGTAACTCAATGAGATGAATTAACTGTAAATGCCTCATTCTCTGTGTGAGTGTCTTCCAATTTAAAATCTCATTATTCATATAAGATCCTGAACAAGGTGACTCTTAGGATAGATCGAATAAGTGAAGATAATCTTACCGGACAGTTTTATGCAAATAGGAAATGTATTGAATCAACTATGAGGAGAATGGGGAATCAAATAAGCTAATAAAGTAGAGTTAGGATGAAAAACACCATGAATAATGTTTCCTCGCTATCTCAGCTCAGTGCTTATGCCACTGCCTGCGAAGTTACAAAGTGTATTAATTCAAAGGCTGCTGTCATTTAATGTGCATTCTCTTTAGTGTTTGGTAAAAGTATTAACAGTTTGCTTCAATAAGCCTTTCAATGTCACCAAATCAGTGCACTACTTAATCTCTGTTGCGACAATCTTTAAACCATCACATTCACAATATCTTAATATTTTTTTTCACAAATTACTGGCAATACATTTTCGGTGAATAGTGTAATTTATACCATGTGGGCAGGTAATAATAGCTCACATTATTGCTCTGTACCAGTTAGTTAGGTTTTTCCAAGAAGACTTGAGACAGAGTAACCACTAATAACTGTTTGTTGGAGAGGTCCATCAGACAAGGATTGATTACAAGCCATCCCATTCAGGGCTGCGCAGGTCTGCACAAGTTCATCCATAATTCATAGTATAAATAATGTAACATTCATTACACAGAAAATATGAACTTTTGTTATGGTTTGTGTCACAGACATTCTGCTTATAAAGCTAACATACTCAGTGCTTTAATTTGTTCTTCACCCCAAGGGTGAACGCAAATGACAAATACAATGATATAATTATATAATAGCCAGACAAAGCCTGTAGATAAAGGAACTCTGACAAGGCCATGCGTGCTATTAGGAGGGGGATGCGTTGTATTTATTAACCTGCAGGATTAACCTTGTCCAGTAACTATACGTTAGAAGTCAGATTTGTTTACTTATTTACATTTGGTCACACACACATAATCTAAAAGAATTGCTCCATGTTATTAGAACTGCAGTTGTAGCTTTGACTGACTTTCTCCATTGGACTTCACAATGATTTGCTCAATAGTAGCGTAGGCAGGATGATTCTTACTACACTTACTTTTAGAGCTGAAGCATTTTACCCACTCAAAGAAGCCTCGAGAGAGTTTTTTTTTTTTTTTTTTGTGGATTTGCAAGATTTATAGCAAAGACAGCTGTGTGTCAACGGCTCTGAGGCTACTGTAGGCCCACCCATCACTCCACATTAGGACTCCTTTGAACATAAGTATATTTCACTCTGAGTTGGTGACTTGGTGACGTGTGAATCTGTGGATGTGAAATCATACATTTTTGAACACAACAGTGGTTAGAAGAAGATAAGCATGGAGGAGGAAGCCGGGACTTAAAGGAGATCACAAAAGAAAATTATGCACAACATATTTTATGGGTTCGAACTAATTTCCTAGACAAATATGCAGACAATTTCCCTCTGCTTTTATTGTTAATACAAGCACTTTGTCTGATGTTCTCTCCAAGTGCGGTTCGTGTTTGTGAACATCGCACGTTGTTTCATAACCTACAATGCTTCTGCAGCCTCTCAGAAATAAAATCATCATTCATTCAAGCACAGAAGTAAACAATTTCACTCATGCTCAAAGGGATGTGACAAAGTCGGGGAATAGGGATGTGAAAGGAAGTGAGGAAAAACATTATACAGTATATCTCAGCCAGTGTGCAGGGCAGAACATGCTGTATAGGTAAAAAAAAAAAAAAGATATAACAAATTGAGCAAGGCTGTAAATATGTCAAAATGAAAGGAAACCTGTGGTGAGAACAAGAAACCTCTCCTTCCTGTTCCCTCATCTGTCTCCACTACACTGACCAGGTCCATCTGGAGCAAAGCAGCTCATGCAGGTTCGTCATCTGCAAATCCCTCCACACACATTAGACCAACATCAAGCATCACTTCCTACAGTATATTTACCATAAAGCTTCCCTGGCATAAATCTGTCACAATGTTTGGCATGAGTTACTAAAATTAATTCACAGAAACTTCTGGGCTCCAGCATCATGAGTTCAATCATCACACAGTACACTTTGAACTAAAAAAACGTTTGCAATTTGAATGAAGCATATTTTCTGTGCACGGGAGCCCTTCCTGGCTGGCCATCCTGTTTGATTTGATGGGTTATTAAACACTTCTGTCAATAAAAAGCGTGGTGAATGCTAATTTCGGAGCCCTCCATCGATAAATGACCATGAAACCAGTGCAAATTAACCTCCAAATGTCATGGGAAAAGCCAGTGCCACAGCTATTACTGTATGTGCTTCAGGTAGAAAAACCTTGTCACAGACTACACTCCATATATATTGTATATAGCACAGGTGTTAAAATATGCATTTGGAAATTAGAACCATTAGAACTTTGCAGCACTTTATATATGTGAAAATGCATTGCATGCTTAAGAAACTGCATTAGCAAAAGACAGCAAAGGATGTAGTAGGAAAAGAGATGTGCCATCCATCCACTGCTGCTGCCACAACCAAGACCCTCAAGTCGCTGATCGTTGGTCCAGTGCACTTTGTAAATAAAGTGATCGTCAATGCTAACAAGTATTGTTTGTGTAGCCCAAGTCATATATAGTGTATTCCTCTGTGCCATGGACCAAAAACTATTAAAAACAGTCACGTGGTTGCATTAGATGGGCTTTTATGGGCTCTATAGTTTATTTTGACTCAGTTCCAGATGCAGTGTTGTCATAAATATTCACTATAGCTATATCAGCTATATCAGCAGCCAAAGACAGTTCCAAACTATGAACTTTTTACTCTTGTTTGAGTAGTTTCTATTGAAAACCAGCTGTAGTGAGCCTTTTTAAATAAATAAAATAATCCACACATATTTTACATACACACATACATACATACATAATCTATTTTTACAGTTGCACATCTTCAGTAGGACCAAATGGACTTGAGGCTACAAGCAAAGAAGTTGGGAAGTATTAAGAGCTTTTCATGAAATTAATTAGCAATTACAGTGATTTTATATATTGTCATACCTATCTTTTCAGTCTAAAACTAAATGTATGATTATACTGCTGGATGTAATTAGATCTAATTATTTCTCAAGTTATAGGACTAGAAATTTAATCATAATTTTAATGTTGTCTGGATGTGTCACTTAAACTCTTTATGAATGTTTATCTACAAATTGTACCTCACATATTTGTGAGGACTGTGTAACAATGAGAGATGTGTTACAGAGTATAACATAATACAGTATATCATCTATGTTACCACACAGGAGAGTGTGAAAAATGTTCTTAATTGTGAATTTTTTATGTTCAGTAATACAAAATTATTAATTCATAGTCTCTTAAGTTGTGCTTTTAATATTGCTTTGTATTCATGAAAAATAGATTTGCTTTCACACAGAATTATGTATGCTTTCAGAGAATATTCAGTAAAATAAAATCCATTAAGGCAAAAAAGTGAGGGAGACGCAAAAACTGTGGTTTTAATGCAACAAATCATTTGCCATTAACCTCACCTGTTATTTTATGGTAAGTAGGGTCTGTGTTATTCTAATAATAACTTCTAACAGAAACCAATCAGCTTAGGATCAGACCGCAACATAAAAAAAACAGCGACATTGTGACCCTCTATCCATTACACATACTACTTTTTGACATGCTACTCTACAATGGGGCTTTTACATTTTGCATTTGTGATGTTTCAGCTGTTCCAGTGTCAAGCCTGACCACACAACTATGATGACAGAGAGAAAACAGCCCTGATGTATGATCCTGGTCTGTCACGACAGGTCAGTACCACATCTCATTCAACTGCCAATGATACAATAAGTCCTACAACACGGGCTAACAAAGAGGAAAATACATCTATGTAAGTCCTGTAAGCGGTGTAAGACTCTGCCATCGCTGTCCTTTTCACTGTCAATATCAACAGAAATGTCAACAGTGAGCGTCTGTCAGCACCTTGTGTCAGATAATCACAGGAAGTGGGGCTTGTTATAGCTGAGTTCATAATGCTCCCTTAAATCCTTCACTGGGCATCAAATATGGAGCAGTGATATTATTATACGTTGACATACTGTTTTCTTATAATATGATTATCAGTTATAACTTATTCCAAAACAAACTTCAAGTATGATCATTAAAGACTCACATGCACTTTAGTGGAGTTCATTCTTTAGATACACTATATACCGTTGAGCTGAAACACACACAACATATCCAGTTGTTTACTATGCCTTGACATTTAAAAACCAAACAATTTTTGAATGTCTGTATTGGCCGAATGTGGATTCTCTATGATTTGCTCTTTAGAGTCATATATATGAGTGCAGAAGTAAGCATTTATTTGCACAGCGGATGAGAGAAGCAATATTACATTTCTTTGCATAAAATGCTCATAGAAATTTATTCAATAGATCCAAAGTTTGTTTCCTCACTATTTCTTATAGACTCTGAATAGATACAAGTACAGCACAGCCTTTCTTTCACAGTGTGGGAGGTTATTAATTTGGTCAATAATGATATTGTCCCATTGATATCACTATAACGGCTGAGTTAAGTATAAGGGAAAATCCATCCAAAGTGCATGATGTCTTGGATGCTAATGCTTTTGTAATACTTTCTCTGACCATATACTGTTCTACTATATCAGGGAAACTGTGCATATATATGCTTTTTATACTTTAGTTGCATATCTCTTTGCAACTCAATGCAATATTATGCTGACATTTGGCAGCACTGTTTGAAATGAAAAGGTTATTCCTCAGCCATCTGAGATAAGTCTATCTAGTTATCTTGGTGCCTTTGTTTCATTGTTCTCACTCGGATCTACAAATCCTACAGGTTGTTGAGACTTTGGAGATGGCGATGAACAGGTGTAGGGGTGCAGATCACCTCAGTGACACCCAACGAGTATGTTCATGGCTGCTAAAGGATCTATGATGCATCATGGTGTATAGCTTTATGTCGGCTAAACCATCAAAATGTAAATTCTTACTGGAAAAACTGACAGACGTCAGTAATATCATAATCTATCTAAATGACCAGCATACACAATATTGCTTCATAATAAAAAAGTTGAACAGAAATTAAAATAATCTATGCAAAGCAGAGTTTGGTCTGTTGTTTGGTTTCTACTGGAAGTAGTTAAAAGTGCCTGCATGCATAATTTTAGTCAGTGATAAAAAGTAGAGAAACAATGCAAAACTAAATAAAAGATTCTTTTTTTTTTTTTAAAGAAAAAAAAGTGAAATAATAGGGGTGTGAATACTTTTATGACAGGTTGGTAACTAATAACCAAACCAACAAATCATTGGAAAAATGTATTTTTACTTTTTTTCTAAAAGTTTCAGATTGTAAATAAGATTTATTGTTTGTTGGTGCACTGACATAAAAATAACTAAAATAATAATTGATTATTTTTTTAAATAAAGAAACAGCAGAAATAGAGCGTTGTCAACATTTGCGTACTACTTTATGTGTTTGAATCTAGACCTCTGAATTAAAAACACCACAGCGTGTGCCACACACTACCAGACTCAGTAAATAAGAGTAAGTTTACCATGATTATTGTTTGACACAATCAAAAAGAGTCCTCTGCACACACAGCCAGAGACGGGCTGATACTGCACAAATCAGCTTGCTAAAACACCCTTGTTAACATTTTAAACCTACGAAATCATAAAAGATGATGCCAGGGAATTTTAGACTTGCATTCCCACTAAATCATACACTCTTGATTTGCAATTCCAAATCTAGAACATAAATAGGGCTTCACGGCAACAGCGTGAATCCAACTAAAAAAACCTTGAATAGATTTTGAATTTTAAAAGCGAGATCAAATGAAAATCACACAAAGGCACCAGCAAGTGGAATTGAAAGTGTGATACAGATGAGGGGGGTGCTGGGGAAGGGGGGTACGGATGAAAACAGGATTAGACTCCACAGGCCTGGTTCCCACAGATTGCCTGAAATGGGGAACAGATTTAAAGCAGGTACTGTGCGTTGACAGGTTTGGGTTTTTTTTTTTTGCACAGGCATTTCCCTTTCCTTTTTTTCAGCATGTCTTACACATTTAACTAGACCCATGTCAAAACCTGTTTACATGTCATGAAAAGAAGCGGAACATGTTCAAATCGGGTAAGCTATTGAAGAAGAAACTTGGATGATTTGACAGTTTGAGTCTCTTTAATATTACCCACTTTGAGCAGCCTGAAACAAATGATATGCATGTCTGTGGTTTTGCTGTTAGTCTGCTATTAAACGGCGCTGTAATTGACGTTGATTAAAATAATGTTATATTTTATGTTGAGGCGAGTGTAAATTCAGGCTCTTGTCTACATGTGTTGCGCACACACAGAAGTGCACAGTAGTTCAGAGACCATGTTGTTGTGCCTTGATTTTCTTCTACAAATCAAATAGAGGCTGTATGCTTAAGCGTTTCCTCGTATGTCAGCAAGTTTTAGAGATTAAACTGTTTCATGTTTAATGGGATAAGGAGGAACATGAGCTTCTATCCAATCCTGGCCCAATTGAGTGTTTTTAATGCAATTTGTCAACTCCCTCTGCTAGTGGGATTTGTTCCATACTGTTAGATGTGGAGTCAATTACATAGTATCTCTGAAGAGTATTTTGCTTGAGAGATTGCTCATCTGGCAATATTAAAGCTACTTAGTATATGTTTGGCTGAAGTGAAGGAAATACAGTTTAACAGGTTTTTAAATTCCACATCCACTTTCTTTGAAACACAATTTACTGGATGCAATTTGAAAATGTTTGATTTACCTGTTGTTGTACTCGTACACAGTAATGTAAAATTATATGTGACAGTAGTAATATGGATCGCTGTTCTCAAAACAGCCGAGCAAATAAAACATTCACTTAACTCTATATATGATTCTGAAATGTCCAATTTGATTAATTATAGACTCAAAGCATTACAAATGACTCACCGGTTAATGTTAACAAATATTCTCCCTTAAGGGTCTCTATTAATAATTTCATATTCTCTCCAAATATTATTCTATCCACCTGCTGCGTTTGATCCTATTTTTCCCTTTTTTCCCGTTTTGTGATCATACATAATTTAGTCCCTGGCCACATCTAATAAATGATGTTGACATATGCTCTTGCAGAGAGCACTGCCTGGAAGTGTTGGTTGATAAGCTTCTTTGCATTCTCACTGGATCCAATTTTGCCCTATCAGTACATGGCTCTGCTCACATGGTCCACTAGGCCTCGAGATGTCCCGAGGCTTCCGATTAGTGAAAACTGTTCAAGGGGGGAAAGAGATTTGTGTAAAATTCAAATTTGTCACCAATAGTATGTTTTTTAAGGGTCCCATTTTTTGATTCCTACCCCAGTGTGCACAAGGTGGCATTTATAAAGATCATATTCATGTATCTATTTATTTTTATGCTGTCATGTTTTACTGACTAAACTCTCTGCTCGCCTTTGTTTGTTGTTGTTTTCAAATTAGATTCTAAGGACGGTTTTTGTGGCATTTCTGTTAAAAGGTTTATAGTGTGCAATGCAGAATGACATAAAAACTATTGTTTTTGGTGTGCGTGCCTGTGCATGTGGGGAGGGTCTGGGAAGGGCTGGGTGTGGGTGTGGGGGGGGTCATGAGCCAAATTGACACCCACAATACTGTGAGCATATGAATAAACTGCACCCACCGAGCCACCAGAATGTGGAGATGGATTAAAAATTGAAATTGCTTTAAGCTCTTATATCCAAATATTTGTCCATTCTCAGCCTGAAATTAATTCCTACAGTTCCAACTCAACACCAGCCGACCCTCCCCACCTCCTCCTTCTCCTCTTCTTCTGCTTCTGCTTCTTCTTCTTCTTCTTCTACCACCCCGGCCCTTAGCGAGGGGGAATCAATTCGATCAATTCCCTTCTACCAATTGTTTGTTGTTTTTTTTCTGCTGACCACACCTCAAGGATTAATATTTGATTAGCCTTTAGGAGAGGTGGAAAGTACTTATTAACCTTATTTGTCAATCTGTCAGTGCCACTGTGCGGATTGTGCCTTGCGGCGGGGAGTGCGGGGCTGCAGGGGGAGGGGATCACTTCAGGGAATATCATGTCTTCCAGTGACTGCTCTCCTCTGGATGTTTCATCATAATTATCCATTTTAGGCTGCTGCCACAAGCATGACATTCATTTCTGCATTTTGAATACATTTGTTAATTGATAATATGATACATTGTACCACAATAATGTAATGGTGTTGATGTTTAACTGCTGTTCCCTTCCACAATTTGGCCAATTATGCCAAATTCTTTTCGGAATGAATAACAAGATGTTGTGGTTACTAATTTTATTCATAATGATTGTTTGTAAACAAACAAAAAAACGGACTATGTTGCCATTTAGGTCATTTTCATTACAGTCCATGAAGACAAAGCATTTACTCATTTTGAAATTGATGAGTAAACTTCCACACTGTAAGCAGTCCTTTTTTTCATTAGTAATTTTAATTAAGTCTTCTGCACAACACTGAAATTGACTTTATGTATAATTGTTCATTATACGTCTTGTTTTCTACAATGGGGAAATTAAGGGGCCTCAAATGGATGAATCCGAGACATGATTAGTCTTGTTCATCCCAAATGTATAATTTTTTTAATGCCTGGCGTGAGCTTTGCTGCAAAGTGAAATTGATACTCGGTATATGAAAACATTTAATGAATTGCCAATTCTGTTGTCAAAATCAAGCTAACAGATATTCTTTGGGGAAATTTAAGGGGAGGATGCACATTTGAACATTCAAGCTTTTTCTGTAAGACGCTCATATTGAATTTGTTTTATTGACAATAAAAACACGGTTTTCCAGATTTTAAAAGGATAAAAGCTGCTCAGATGTGTGTAAGCAAACCACACACACTCTTACACTCAGTATTTAAAAACCAAGGGCTTTAACTGTCTGTTGTTTACAGAGTGCAACTCTTGCATCACGGCAAGCATATAAAGGTCTGGCTGTCTCTGCCTTTAAAGTGTTTGGTTCTGACTCTGGTTGTGTCTAAATGATAACACCTCTCTATACTCATTGGATGCCTCACAGATCCGTCTCCTCAACCTCGGTGTTATCTGTGATCATACACCCCCACGCTATCGAGCTCAGTCAAAGACCATCCCATGCTTTGCAGTGTTAATTACAGATCCTTTGATGTGATAGAACACAGCCCTGTAGAGATTGATTACTCTTTGAGCTAAGTTGTCTTCCAATTACTTAGACAATTAGCCAACTAATTAAAATACTTACCCTGTGCATTGAAAAAGGAAGAGGAGTGCTGCTGTGAGGATCTCCCTTGATATATGAGCTGCCAGGGATTCTCTGAGTGTCTCAGTTGAGGAGAAGAAGGCCTGGTGTGCTGACTGCAGTTCAGGAAAAAGGCCCAAAATTAGTCACTGCAGCAGACTGTGATAATAATGTTGATCGAGCATTCAGAGACGTTTATCACTTCCTGTTGATTAAGGATAAGGATGTTAGATCAGGGAGTGAAGTGCTGTTTGATAATCCATTATCTCGTGAGTTTTCTTGACTGTCTGACAAATTTCACTTTCTAAAAGACAAATATTAACCATTTCTAAAGCAACGATTTTTTTTGTTTTGTTGATCATTTCACTTTTTATCCATGCAGACATGGGAAGGAAAAATGTAAAGAGCCAATGTTCAGCCTGAAGTTCTGTACTGACAAATAATTAGACAGTTGACTGGAAGTCACTGGAGCATGTCTGAATATTTACATCCAAATCATTTGTAGTTAGTCTGAAAAATAGTCAGTTTGGGGCTCTTTATTTTAATGGTTCATGGAGGAATTTAGTCCTTTGATAAAAGAAGAAGAGAAAAATAATTTCTAAGATTCTCAAGAGGCTTAAAAATTATTAATTTAATAGCAAAGAGTTACTGTTCCTTCAGTGTTATCAAAATATTGAATATGTTGTTCATTTTCTTGCAAGCAGTAGCTGTGTTTGGCATATTTCTGTCCCTGTCGTGTAAAATAACTGCAGTTTGTGTGCGTCTGTTTGCTGCGGATTGTTTCTTGCACACCAAAGCAAACAGACGTAAGAACTGTTTGTGTTTCTCATGGCGAATGACAAATGAGGCTGTCTGTCTAACCTGTGGTGCCCGTTCCATATAATGACAGAGGAGCTGTCCGTACCACAAAAGTAGAAAGAAATCCTGGAAAATCTACCAGCATATTCAGTGTTTTTAAAGATTTTATGATTTGAAGGCCGAGTTTGACTGGCAGTGTTTACTTTAGCACCACTTTACTGGCCTCCAGAACAACACACCACATATTCTGATCTGACAACCTTATTGGCAGGACACCAGCCTTCCAAAACCACACAAATCATAGTTGCAAAAATTATTGTTTTTTTGTTTTTTTGTTTGTTTTTTTCTAACACTACTGCGGTTAAGGTTTGGTTTGAGTTAGGTTTAGAGATAAGGAAAGATCACACTTCACACCAATTCCTCCTTTGATTCTGACAGACAAGAATCCCTAGCAAGGGTTTTTTTTTTTTTCTGGAACGCAAACATTTCAGTTTTGACATTTAGGGTGTAAAGTGAAGATTCTGTATGTATATGCATGTCTTAAAATTTACATTTACATTTAAATCAAATCAAATCAAATTTTATCTGTATAGCCCAAAGTCACAAAGTACGTAAGTATTTGCCTAGGAGGGCTTTACAATCTGTACAGGGAGTGACACCCTCTGTCCTTAGGCCCTCGTTTCGAGTGAGGAAAAACTTGCCCACAAAAAACCTTTAACAGGGAAAAAAGGTGTAGGAAACCTCACGACAGACGGACAGACGTGCAATATATGTCACATGTACAGAACAAATCCACACAAACATATTGTACAATTACAATGAATGGTAAAATGACAATGAATTACAATGAATGATGAAATAATTACAGTAGCAGTGGAACCTGTGATAGAGATAGAGAGACACAGATATGGCAGCAATAATGACAGTAATAATATATGTAGTGGACGTCATGCAGGACCACAGCAGCAGCCACGACCATGAGAACCTGCTGAACGAGAGAGCACAGAAACTCCGGGGAAGAAGTTTAGTTAGTAAGATGCATTAACATGCATTAATTAGACATGTATGTTTACAGATGGTGGTAGTAATGGTGATGGAGGGAGAGAGAGAGAGAAAGAGAGAGAGAGTTTTCAGTAAGGGAGATGTGACTGCATCTTCAACCAATACCGTGCCTGACTAGACATAACCCTGAAAGAGACAGAGACAGAGACAAAGACAGAGACAGAGACAGAGACAGAGACAGAGAGAGAGGGGAGGGAGGGGGAGTCCCCTGGCAGTCTAGTCCTATGGCAGCATAACTAAGGGATGGCCTGAGCCAGCCCTAACTATAAGCTCTATCAAAAAGGAAAGTTTTAAGTCTACTCTTAAAGGTGTTGACTGTGTCTGCCTCCCAAAAATCATTTAGCTGATGCTTTTATCCAAAGTGACTTACAGGGAGCAAATTGGGGTTCAGTATCTTGCCCAAGGACACTTCGACATGCAGACTGGAGGAGCTGGGGATTGAACTACTGATCATCTGATTAGTGGAAAACCCACTCTACCTCCTGAGCCACAGTATCCAACCCACAAATTATAAATAGACAGTACATAAATCAAAAGTGGGCAGTGATAGATTAATCACTCCAGAAACATAAAAGTAAGTTTTTTTTCTGGAGGACTATTCATGTGATAACACCAAAACATATGTTAGCTCTCTTTCTTGCCTATTACTTTACATTCATTTAGCAGATTCTTTGTCCAAAGTGACATACGTAAGTATGTAGTACAATAAGTGCAATCAGCCTCCAGCTAGATGTCTTCAAAAATTGTAAGTACAACTAACAGCATTAGCACAAGGTTTTTATTTTTTCTCGCTGTCCTAATTTGCAAAACAGTGCATTTAAATGCTGACATTCTAAGTATATTTATGTTGATGCTAAGTTTATGTTTAGCATGGCACCTCATCTCTGAAGCCTGTCTGTCTGTGATTCATTTGACTCTACACGCCCACATTTGAATGGGATGAAAAGTTGTTTTTTATGTGTGTGCCCAGCATCTGACGGAGGCTTGTCACACTTATTGTCATGTCCCTTTAACCCCAGCTGGGCAACTCCATTATTCCCCCTCCATTGTAATGTTAATGCTGTGTTATCTGTGCAAGGGACAAATATGCAACGGACAATGGGGATGTAGACATGCATTCAATTTATGCATCCATAATTGCTTTTGATGATGTAGATAATCATGTTGCACTCTGCAGACAGTTTTTGCACTGGGCAAATTACAGAAAACACTTAAAACCTTTATATTTCCTGATCAACTATCCCATGAAAACACTATTTTGCCAATATTCTTGAGACGGAAATGTTATTTTACTTCCATGTTACACTATCTGGTTTTAAAATCACTTAGTTGCTCACAAAGTATGTGTTCATCTCTGGGAGTATTTCACTGACACTTAAGTGCAAATGCAACTGCAACAGAATTACTCCTTGAAGAGTGATTGTAGCTTGTGTGATTGAGGTTTTAGAAGCAAGTTTTATGTCTCATGTCACTACTACAGTGATCTGTATTCCAAAACATTTTTAGGAATGTGTCTATGAACAGATTTGAAAATACGTGTGGTGACATGTCCCATGACTATTAATGCCCTTGCAAGCCAGCCATGAAGAGCAGTTGTCATATAGTTGTGATAGCTGACCCAAGATCAGTTAGTAATGTAAATAATGTCGATCTTTATGACAAATACTATACGTAGTCCTGTAATTATCTGATCTGAAAATCCCTTCCTTTTCCCTGCTGCCAGTTTCAAACTCTCAGCAGTGTGTCTGATTGAAGTTGTTGGGACAGATTGGATCAAAAGACCCCCTGTTATTAGGGGGTCAACAAGTCTGAAAGATCAAACTCTCCTTCTTCATACTCTAATCATAGACTATATAAAACAATCTTAGCACCACTTAACCTGTGCAGGGGCCCTGATATGGCTCGGCATGCTCTGTCTCTATTAATCAATCAGCTTCAGGCCTTCATGAGGTATGGGATGCAAATGTGTGTTACAGCTGAAGGTCTTGTTTCTCAGGGGATTTTTTTGTTGTAATCATTCAGGTCTTTGCGTCCAAAATACAGGACCGATACAATCAATTGCAAAAAAAAATTAAGAATTCACAATTCACTCCTATTACACCCGGGAAACATTAAACATGACCAAATATTTAAATGAGTTTCCGTTTTCCAGCTGGCAAAGAATGAATTAACTTGTGGATACATACAACTGTGTGCTTGAGGATTTATAATCAAATAGGCTTTTCTCTGTGTTGCTGTACCACAACATCTTCTGTGTCTCACTCTGTCAAACTTGTCATTTCTTCCCCCAGTTTATTCTCAGTGAAAATGTGCAGTATGATGAACTGACAACACAATTTAGGGAGCAGAACAAGCTCGGCTCTTTTGTTTTCTGGTGACAGCTGTGTGCGCTCACTAACACAGACTTAACTGGTGAGGGAAATGATAAATATGAGAGTGTTGAAATTCAATATCATTCACCTCTGTTGTCAGACAAGAATAAAATGCTTTAATAGTGTCTTATAATCTTTGACAAAGTGATGTTTTTAAAATCTGGCAGTGTGATGATTAAAAGAAAAATTAAATGCCATCCATCGTCATTGGTGGAATGTAATGCAATGGAAGTACATTTACTAAAGTGCTGTACTTAAAGGCATAGTACATTTTGGCAAATATGCTTGTTTGCTTTTTGGCAAAGAGTTAGATGAGAAGATTGACACCACTATTCTGTCTGTCCACTAACATAGCTTAGCTTAGTGCAAAGACTACAAACAGGGGAAACAGCAACCCCAGCTCTGTCCATAGAAAAAAGATATACCAACCAGAACCTGTAAAGCTAACTATATATATAACCTTATATCTATTTCTTCATCTGTTTAAGCTTTTTTCCCTATGCTAAGCTAAACTAAAGAATAACCAGTTGCTGGTGGTAGCTTCAGAGTCAATCACTTTTCTCATCTAACTAACATTCATGTGGTCAGTGAATTTCTCCTATGTATTTTTTATTTTTATTTTTTACATCTTTCTGATGTGTCTATCTTAGTTATTGTGCAAATTAAGATTTTACATATAAAATATATGATGGAATCATAAAACACAGATTAAACCACCCAGCAGTATATGAAATGGTTCAAATTAGCTCTACCTTCACAACAACAATGATAATAATAATTGTAGGAGCCATTTATGTTAGTGTTGGCAGGTTATTTTATTTTATTTAGATATGTTTAAATTGCATAGTTTAGACACTGGGTGGCAGTGAGCATAAAGGGCATAGGTCACAGGAAGAGGTAGAGACAGGAAGGGGAGGGCACACAGTTCTCACCAGACCTCAGAGCCCAGACCTCAGACCCCAGACCTCGAACAGACCAGAGCACACAGGACAGAGCTCTCACCTACAAATTACTGGTATGTCAAACTGCTTTCTTCAATAAAATACAAAACAACTGCAACTGTCAAAATGTCTGGAAAGTCAAATCTTTGGGTCTGCGTCGGTTCACTCCTATCCCCACCTGTGAAGTAATGACAACCTGAATGAAAAGGCAATTGTTTGGGAAATGGAAAAATTTGTCGTTACAATAATAATATATGATGTTTTTTGGGGCACTTGGGAGCCACGGAAACAAGTTAGGGACATAATTATCTTCTGCGTTCTTACTTCATATCCAGCTGTTTTGCAACATTGTAAGGTCTGACAATCTGCACTAATTTTGGGTTCAGTCTCTTGCCAAAGGACATGTGGACAGGATATTTTTACAGAAAGGAATTGTTACTTTTACTTAAGTAAATAATCTGAATACTTCATCTGTCCATGTCACCATGTTATATTTGCTTGTGGCAATAGATCAAAAGTAAAAACAGGACTTGTGTTATGTTTGCAATGGTGAATGGTGCCCACCGACTTTAGCTGAAGTTTAATACTTTACACTTTTCGTGCCATTAAACTCAGCAGTTTTCTTGTTCCTATATGTTGTTTTTAGCTTTTCAGCTTCAAATGTGCATGTAATGATGCTACAGAGGGTCGGCTCCATTGTGAGAAATGACACACGTTCCACTATGCACTTTGAATCTCTAGGCCGCTTCACTGAGGCCGACCATGTAATGTCCCTCCCTGCTGCTGTATGCAGTCATGGTGCTGCATCGAATAGCTGCTCCATCTTCTGAGGGTGGCTGGGCTGCTTATGAGAGGGACATAAACTACCACGCAATATCCCATTGTCTCTGGCCACTTAGTTCCTCTCATTGTTAGAGGTTATTTTGCCCTTATGAGGGGCAGAAGGTTTTCAGTGTCAGTGGCGGGTGATTAATGACTCACTGTGGCTCCCTCCTGCTGAAAAGTGCACACTCAGTCTAGACTAAGATTTCCCCAACCTACCACCTCCTTACCAAGGAGACATCCATAGACCATTTGAGGACTTTTAAATCCCTCCGAGACCTCTGTCCCCCTGAACTTATTTAACACATTTGTTCCTCTGACACAAAAAAACGTAATTGATTTTTAAGTGGAAAGGCACATTTTCGTCACTCCAATCCCTCATGGTTAATCACTTCTAATTAGCTGGAAAAGTGGAAAAGAATCAGAAGGTGTACTTGTTTTTATTTAGCATGTATTTCCTAAAAAAGCAAAATCAAGTAGCAGCATTGGTGACGAGCAGCGCTTGGTGTCAGAAATATACAAAACATGATTTACAGTGTGTAGAAAATGAGACAGTCCAGATTCCTGGATGACACCTTCAACAATCCCGCAAATCTCTTTGTATTTTGAGCAAAGACCAAAGGAAACACTCCTGAATAATGAAAGCAGTATTCCCCTCATATGAGGGACATTACAAAACAGGAAGAAAATAATGAATATATTTGGTGGTGAGGGTGTTTCACAGGGACGCCGTGTCTTCCTACGATAGAAACCATGCAGGGAGCCACCTTTGTTTCCTGACCTTTACCATCAAACACTATTCTTGTTTCCAAATCCCTCCGAGTGCAAGAAACAACCAGACTCTGCTGGGGCCTATATGACTCAAATTATATCATTTGTCCAATTTGCTATTGTTTCATCCATGTCAGGATAATTTGCTTTGGGTTTCTCTGTAATGTCTTGGGTTTTGTCTACCCCCCCTGAGAGACCTGCTATACAGTGTGTGCCCTAGATAGACTGTTTATCAAGTGCCCCGTGTTCTGTCAAGTTGACTTTCCAACCATGATGCACAGATAAAATGTACAGCTTCATTTCACTGGTAATCTCAGGAGGAATAAGTCTGTGACCACGGCAAGAGCCTGTTTACCTGGGGTATTAATTGGGTCAGAGTTAAAAGCATGGCAGAGACAGTCTCGCAGAGGATAAAGACAAGACAGTCATCATTACTCAACACCTACTGTATAATGACAGCTTCATCTCTCCCTCAGTAGCCATCCCACTCCTAATTAATCTCATCATCTCTCCTAACAGTTGGACAGTCAGCAGCTAAACAGATTCAACATATGTTATCATCACTGCTACCACTCTGAAACCATTTCTCCTGCAAAGGAAACACTAGATCTGTCATTACATTGTCTCAAGAAGCCAAAAGAGCCTGTCAGCATCAGAGTTTGATATTTTCACATCAGCCAATTCTGCAAAAAAAACCAAAAAAAACCTTGAGATCTATTCTATTTGCTTTTGAGTCTTGGTGTCGCGTATTCCCTTAAATGTGAGGTCACAATCAATCTGCGTCATAATTAATTTTCTGAACTAAATTGATTCATCAAAGCATATAGTGTTTTATTTTTTTTTGCCTCATAAAAAAGCTTGAAGCTTCACAATCAGTGTCAGATTTTGACAACTGGTGGCAGCACACTCATTAATCAACTTGTGAACTCGGTCATTTTCTGCCTCCTGGGTTCAGTAGACAGAGACAGCAGTTACAGACAGCGACCACCATACGCAGTGGACTCCCTGACAGCTCCGTCTGGCTCCTCCAAATCATACAGGCAACCATTCCTGTGATGACTGAGGCCAATTCACAGGAACAGAGAGAAATCAGTAGTCTTTGCCATTAATAATGTTGAAGTGTTGAAACATCATCTTCTGCCTCATCTTTTGCAGGCAGGGTGTCATGCTTCTCCAATTAATTGCTTGCTTGCCAAATGTATCTTTGCACATTATCTTGTTCTATCTTTTGATTGCATGTGCTTAATCCTTATCATAATTGGAGTTGCACACTGCCACTGGGCCAGTCATGTCTCATACCAAATTAGGCTTAAAATTGTTTACTGAAGTTTGGATGCTGCTCACTTTAGCTACGAATTTAATATTACAGGAACCAATTATGTGGCCGCATAAAAGATTGAGAATTAGAAAAAATAAAATCTAGATATAGTGACATTTACTGCGGCTATTGTTCCTTTATTCTGACAGGAGATGATATGCTTCCAGTCCAAGCAGTCCAGGCTCTTTGTGTATTTTATTAGTTTTTTTGTAGCACATGAACAATTCCCAGGACAAACAAATCACTCCACTCAAGCATCAGGGTGCTGGCAATTCAGTGAAGCTAGTCCTCTCTGGAAGTGTTTTAAGTCTTAGGCAGAACACAAAGAGGAATAATAATGATACATGGGTAATAGAGCACCACCTCTATTGCTGCTTGGCATGTGAAGGTGTTGTTTTCACACAAGTTGCGAGATGTTAGCACGTTGTAAAGGCAGAGAAAGGTCAAGACAGCTCTGAGAATCGTTAGCAAAGCTTAAGGGTGATGCATTAATTCAATCAAACATCTTTGTTTCATACTGTATATATACACCTGACTATATGTTCCACATAGCCTGACAGAATGTAAATGTCTCTTTTAAAATCTATTTCCAGTGTTCTTTAGCCACATCTTCATTGGTATTAAATGCTTAATTCATTTTTTTTCATTGTCATTAAGAATTTAACAGCATCAGAAAACAATAACTTGTATTTAAGTTTAAGTTCATGTTAAGTGGTCACCACTGTATCAAAGACCTTTCTTTCTTTTCTTTCCTTTTTCTTTTGGGTTTGAGGGTGCTGGAGCTCAAATGCAAAATGGTGATGTCACATACTTCCCTGCATTGATTCAAGCCATTTAATCCAGAAAATGATAAAAGTTTGTGGATTGTTTGGTCACTGTCAATCGGATCTAATCAAAACACACACACACAATCATTTGGATCATGGATTGCATGTTTAAGAAACAGCTGAAATTAAATCTGTTGTTATTTACACATTCGCAAAAGTTTGTCTCTGTTGAGTCCCCCGCCTGTATATGTGTGTATGTCGTGTATCTCCTTAATTCACAGCACCACTGTGAAGTGTGAACAATAGTTATCATTACTATGTGTATTAAAGTAAGTTTGGCCACGAGATGAACTATATTGGATTAAAAAATACACACATAGCTCCTCTGAGGATTTTCAGTTTACTTTGGCACAACAAAAGCAGCAAAGAAGAACAGCGATGAAGTAAAGTGAGCAGTTTTGCAAGTTAAGACAAAAAAGGCTGATAATTATGAGTTTTTACTCTGCTGCTGTAGCACAGAAGCACTCTGTTGGGTCTTGTTGTCCAAACTGAACTCCATGCAGCTTTCATGACCTTATGATCTTTTGTGCACTGGTTATGGTATGTATTTGCCCTCTTACTGATCTTGATTATTGTTACTTTAAGGCTAAAGGCCTCACAGAGGGTTGGTGTCATGTGTCCAACTGTTGGTCCATTCTTAAGACAGTATTGCAGGTTCTTGTGAAAGGTATTTCTTATCCTCTGCAGTCTCCACGGAGGCATATTGGCAGACGCTGTTTGCTCTGTTAATTAAATTTCCTCTTTGCAGCAAATGAGGTCATATTCCACGATTGGTGTAATGTCTCTCTCATGTACAACAAAGGGAATGCAGAGAGTCCAGGAATCTTTACTGAAACAATCAACTATATCACTGTTTGTCTGTGGATCTATATTTTTGAGGAGCATTGCCATGGCAAAATTTGATGCCACTGCTTGTGGTTTTTATTGCTTCAATTTTACAGACAGTTGGGATTAATGTCAGTCTCTATAGCTTCCAGGAAAAACGGGCAATAATGTAGGAGCCTTTTCCATTATTCTGAGGCTATACAGGATGAAATCATTTGTTCCTAACTCAGCTTGCAATATTGTTAAGATTGTAACGGCGTGCCATTTAAAATGTCGTTCATCATGATTCATGTCATATTGACTTACTTAGAGATGATCTCCAGGGTGGCTGTTTGTGCCAAAATCATTTTTCTGAGCTATAAATAAGTATATGTTTTATGTTATCAAACATTTTTTTTTTTTCAGATGAGTGTGATTCTAAATGACATATGTGTCTTATAAACCTGGGAAAGTGATATTAGTATGAGTGTTGACAAGCGCATTTGACAGACAGCAGGGTTAAGAGAGGACATTGCTGAGTGTCTCACTTGTTTATACTGGTACATGCCATCATAACTAAATACAACAGTAAAAGACATGCCTTTGAACCGAGAAGAAATAGTTATTTTCTCTAATTGGAAATGCTCACTTCCAGTGAATGAGTTGGGCTGCAAAGATAAGTTAAGTAAAAGTGGCCATCCAATTAAACAGCCAGGGAAATTTCCATTTTGATATCCATTTTCTTTCTTTAGCCATGTCTCTTTTGTTAAGAAACACTCAAGCTGAAATGAAATCAAAGGTTTTATTTACCTGTTCTTAGCCATTCAGACAAATTCAGTCCCCTGTATTATGCAGATATGACAAAGTCATTTTGTTAAAAACCATTCTCTGTGTGTCTGACTGTTTTAATTACTTCAGAATTCAGCATGACCAAAACTATTTGAGAGTGCCTAAAAGCTAAGAGGTCCAACAAGTATAAACAAAATGAAATTCCGACTGTTTGGAGTGTTGAAACAAAACAATTTAGTGCATTTAATAGTTTAACTGATTAGAATAAATATTGTCATTTTGAGTTTAGCTGGTTTATTAAATTGTTTGTAGAAAGTTTGGGATTTGTTTTTTCTCAGTCTCCAATCAGAGGTAAGCAAAACTGTCATATGTCTCAGAGCATCTGTGTCCATGTTGAAGTCCCTCTTTTTTTAACTTGATTTCTGCCTTTTACTTTTGATGTTTATGAACTGTGTGACATTTATTGAAAGTAGAGCGGAAGGCATTAGTCAATGAAAGACAGTATTGTCCATTTACTAACTTACTACCTCTTGTTAAAGTGAAACATATCTACTTTTGTATGTTTCACTCTATAATAGCAACAGCATTTAAATAAAATACAAGGACATCCCCTGCCTTTCTCCAACACTAGTGCCAGTGCTCTTGTTCATAGGGAAGTTCATTAAAATATATTTACATAACAATACTCCCTCTGGAGACTACTGATGCATATGTGATGGGTTCAGTAGCATTGTAGAGCTACATTATGAAACAACAAAGGGCCTGACAGGGGCAAAGCAAATAAAGAGTGGGACTTGGCAAGACAATGACTATTTACTGTCTGTGAACAAAGGCACAAAATGTCCTTTTGCTAAGGAGCAACACTGCTATCTTCCACTTCACCTCCTCTTTCCTCAACACTTTCATAAATCGAAAGAAAAGACAAAATGAGCAAATACAGAAACGATGGTCAGGAGGACTAATTAATGAATGAAAATGAAGGACACTATTTGCAGACAAAGAAGAAGTTTCTGCAACAGATCTCTCTCTCTCTCATATTTATCAGCTTTCAGTTATGCGAACAACCAATCTTCACTTCACCTGTGGCCAAGTCAGAACTTATCAGTCTTTATCAGATCAAGTGATAGAAGTGATACAATTACATGTTGTAAGTGATGCAGTGAAGATATGAGCTGTTTAGGAAACACTAAGATCAAATTTGATTGGTCTAAGTTTCATTCTGAAAACATGTACACTGCACAGGTACTATTCTGTAAACTCATATTTCAAAGGAGTCACACTTCACACACTGATTTGCCTCCAATCTTTGCACTCCTGTGCAGGTCAGCATATATCATTCTAGAGTCCATTTCAATCATAACTTCACTATACTTCCCCAAAAGAAATGGATAACTTCAGAAGTTTGTACACAAATGTGTATTTTTTATAGTTGACCCAGATCACTGGATCTCAATAGGGAAACACAAATAGGGAATTTTATATTCAAAATTATGTTACTTTGGATTATATCTGCTAAATAACTTCAGATAAACTTTGGAATGTAAAACAAGAACTGTGGACTTTGTCCCCAACCACTTACAGCTAAGGGGTCTAGGAACAGGGAGGATGATTAGATCAAGTAAAATAAGCTTTAAGTAGTATAATATTTCACACCGGGGCTACACATCGTTAAGATTTATGTGCATGCTAGAAAAGCGGGGCTTTTCTATTCAGTTCTGTATGTGAAAGGGTGTGCCAAGAAGAAAAAATCTTTTGTACTGACTACAAGCAATAGTTGGACAGCATAAATAAGCAAAACACTTAAAAGTTGTTTCTTGGTAACTGGTTACTATGTGATAAGAACATTACTCAGGCAAACTTGTGGGAACAGTTGCCAGTGATATTATTCATAAATCTCTTTTACTTTTAGACCAGTATTTCAGTTTAAATGCAATTATATAAATACATACAATACATTTAAAATGATTGCTCTTGCATTTGGGACATGACTTATACATGTACATTTAATAAGTCATTGTGTCTGGTTCCTGCAAAAGCACTCATCATAAAAAAAACTCAAGAAGAAAAAAGACATATCAAAGCAAGCACACACACACACACACAAAACAACAAAATGTTGAACTGATCCAGGACTGTGGAGCACTCTGTGCTTAACAGACTATGCCACCATTCAGCTTTGAAATGTGTTATTGCTACATAGATCTTAAGACACTTCAAGAAACCGAATCCATAATTTCAGCAATAACATGAAACAAGAGAGGATTTTCCACACTGTAATCTGTGATGTCACACTGATGGGTTCCTCCATAGAGAATGGAGTGGGAAAATGCAAAAAGGTCACCAAGAGAGCAGCCAGGATAATTTTCTGGTGATCAGAAAAGCTTTGGAAAATAAATAAAAAAATAAAACACTTCCACAATAAAGCTGTGCCCCATTCACTGAGCTGCCCTCAGGCTGTACAGCAGTTCTTTGTTTTCTGTCCAAGAGATGTTCAAGTTCATGAAACTGAAATGCACTTTCCATCACTGATATTGGCATATGTATGTTTCCATCCAAATGTTACACAATCTCAAACTTGCAAAGATCCAGAACAGTGAAATGTGTTTCTGTCAAGTACAGTGATGCTAATAATCAGACGGCAGTACAAAATTGTTAGATAGTTAAAAAATCTCCTCCGACCTAGTACGACACATTTATTATTATTTGCGTTGTTTTGTTTTGTTTAGTTTTCTGGTGAATGAAAAACAGAAGCGCGTACTGTACTGTGCAATTTAATAGATAAATTAACTTGTCCACCTAAGCAAAGCTGGACAATGTTTTTTGCAATATTTATGTATTTTTAGTCATTAGAAGTTGTGCCATTTCTATTATGTTTCGTTGTTTTGTTTTTAATATGCACACATTCAAAACGCCAATATTTCCCTAATTGAAATTAAATATTGTATCTGGGGAAAAGCCAATACAAACAGAGTAGTGTGAAAGGTGGGGATAATATTAGGTACCCGCAGCTGGAGAAGGGCCATAAAAATCTTAGTAGGGTGCATGAATTAATTAAGCAGGGCCCAGAGCAATATTCTTTCAGGGATCCCAGAATTCCTAGCTCTGGCCCTGCATGATAAATTCCACTTTAATGAATAGAGGGAATAGACATACTTTTGTAAACCAACCTAGAAATCACTGCTCAGGGTTCTCACATGTTTTGGAAGAAATTATTAACTAAAATCAATAAATTGTAATTCATTAAAAATTATTATTAATGAATGACACTATACTGAAAAATCCTTTTTGGAATTTGTGTCATCTAAAAAGACTAAATATTTTTTATGTTGTTTAATGTCTCAAGCAGAACAGTTTAGTGAAATCAGCAAGCTGCTTGTACAGCAGAAGTATAAGTAAAGGATCTTGGAGCTGTGCCAGTGCATACTGTGAGTGTACTATCAGCACGGAATGAAGTAAAATCTCTGTCTACCATGTCGACCTCTGTAACCCACATTTTAAAATCTTCAGACTTTATTTGTTCTGTGGATGGAAAATGATTTCAGTCATAAGACAAAGTCTATTTTATGGCATTAAAAACCACGCTGAAGGATCATTCATGTTGACACTTTCATCAACATTGTTAATCCTTAAAATCGCTGCTTTTAAAAAACCTGAAATGGGGCGACAGTTTTTCAGTGGGAACTTGATTACAACATAAAGTACATCATTTATTAGCAATTGTATTGTTGGACTACAATAAGCACGAAAGGACTACAATAATATGCTTTGTAGGTGTGTTAGTGAGTGACTGATTCCTATCTTTAGTGTTTTGTTGTTACTATATTTTCATTTAATCATTAAATACATAAAAATTCATTGTAAATAAAGAAAAATATATGTGGACCTGTAGCAGCTGAATATGTTCTTTGTAAGAGATGAGCACGATTTTCTGTTGTAGTGTTGGTTTTGGTCAGGCTGACACTGAGAACACATGGAAGATTAAAGTGGCTGATAGGAAGTCTCTATTAAATTTGCATTAACACATTGTGTAAATCTGCTGATGATTGCCTCACAGAGACCCCATGGTTCAGCGTTCCATCCCCAGCTTCTGTACACTGGCCAGATGGCCACTTCAGAATGAGATTGACACAGTGTTTTAAACTGATTTCATGCTAACTCTCAGGAGAAGGAGACAGACCATCCGCTCTGTTGGGAATCGGGATTACAAAATAGCCAATTAAAAAGGAAAGTGGTGAAATCTTGGCCTGATAAGGTGGAGATTAAATCGGTTATAGTTTATTAGGCAAAATTACTTATTAGAAACTATTCCTCTCCAAACAGATTTCCATTACCAGCCCAACTCCTTTTTATCTCCACTCCTTTATCTGATGGCTGCACTCTGTAATTATGAATCCTCCAAATAGCAATTATGACACCAATTGGACAGCATTTCCTCATACATTTCATTTATTCTCCATTATGTCTTTCAAATAGTGAACATCTTGGAAATTTTCCTTGGAAGAGAAGAGCTGGGCCTGACCTAACTACATACAAAACATAATTTAAAATTATGATGAAAAAAAAAAAGAAAGAATTCCACTTAATTTGTTGCCATTGAACCATAAAGAAAAAATCATGTCATATTTCTGTCCTTGTTTCCCAGCATCCATCATGTGCCCACCCGGTGCCATGTGTAATTACTCCTAGAGAATGGCTGAGCAGATGCGAGGGCTGTGGGTGAGACGGAATCAGGAGACTCCAGTGGGTCCCAGTGTCCCTGGATAACTGGTGCTTGCTCTGCTTCAGAGGCATCTGTGCAGCACCTGTGGACAGAGCAGCACCCCACCTGCTACCAAACATCAGCTGTCTATTTTTCCACTGAAGCCCCAGGCCTCCCCTACAGCCTCTCCCCCAGGTCAGCCAGGTTCATGAGAAAGCCCTCTCTAAGCTTTTCTCACCTTCCACTAGTTCCTGAACATTAAAGAGCTCCTCAGCTTGTCTAAGGTTGATCTGCTACCTGGGACATCCTCTGACCCTGACGCCGCTCGGCCTGCCTCCTTAAACATTGTCAATCTCAGACCATACCTGAGAGCTCAGCAGCTATTGGCCAACTGCAAAACACACAGGCGGTTTATTATACCGTTCATCTCTGCTCTAACCAAACACTGAGCTCATATCTGAAGGCTGGCGCTGGATCCCTTCATTCTCTTCTAAGGGCCTGGAATAGTCGCTGTATCAGATTGATATAGATTGAATTCTTACCCTGCCTATTGTGAACAACGATTTGTATTCATGAAATCAAAGTATTTACCTCTGAGATGAGCATCTACAATGTATCAGTACATATACTGGAAGCTGAAGTGTTGATAACATGAAGCAATAATACCCGATCACATTTCCATCTCACCTTTCATCTGAGAATCTCCAAGCCCTTTACTTTGTGTGGAGATAACCCATCCTTTGTCTGCACAATGCACACCAGAGTAATTGCAGCAGGGAGAAGAGGATTCATTAATTTTTTTGAAAATTACAGCAATGTGGCCCTGACAGTGATTTTAATACCTGTAAATGCTATGGCACATATTTTTTTATCATCTACTCAGCATGGCTGCATATAATCATTTCCTTCAGGACACTGAAGAGACTTATTTTGTAATTACTGGAAGTGAAAACGTTTTTCTTGGCTTTTTTTTTCTGTTTATTTGCACTAAAATATGGGAATTAACATTTTGACTGAACATATTATTGTTGACATTTTCTGTGATCAGGATTTAACTCAACAACTGTCAACAATATTGCTGCCACACTTTGTTTTTAAATTATGGAATTTCATTTAGCGAGATTTGTTGAAAAACTGAACAGCAATGGCAACTTTGCAGTAGATCTTGAAATCACAATATTGTTGATACACTGTATTAGCAGTGCTTTGGAGCGCTGACTAGTAATTGTTGGCAGGTCTTAAAAGTCACAGTGTTTGCAGTCCATCAGGCTGTTGGCATATCCAGAAAAAAAATGCTTCAGCTGTTCTATCAATTCAACAAAATGGCCTAATGAAAAACTGGCATTGTTTCATTGTGCCATCTATGGCATAATAGCATATGTGATGCCGCTGCCTCTGGTAATTTTCATATGCATGTTCATATGTTGCTCTATACAGAGAAAATAAGGGCCGACTGTAGCTGTTTGAGCAGAGGCTCTCAGTGCAGATACTGCACAAAGCATTGTGATGAGGGATATTGGGAGGCCCTATTTGATTTCATTAGAAGAGAAAAATTAGATGAAAGTCTTGATCTCAGAGGACACTTAGCAGTGCCTCTGGCAAATTGACAGACATAATGTTGTTTGATTTGCAACACAAACTGAACAGCTGACTGGCAATTAATGTATTTTACAAACAGAATGTTTGGTTAACCAAATCATATTCGCCTTATTGATTAAAAAAAACAAGAAGTGGAACACAGCGTGATGGAAAAAACAGCATGGTGCAATATTTTATGTGCATCACTGGTGTAATGTTTTCCATCGTAACTGGCAAATGACCCAAAAATGCATGTATAATACAATATATGATGATAAGTTTGCAGCGTGTCAGTGTGAACATAATGTATCCATTAGAAAATTATATATAATTGCCACAGTAATTTGTAATAATTCATAATGACTTAGAAGCTTTTAAAATATACATACATTTTTCATTCATTCATCTGTCATAGTATTGCAAAGTTATCTTACATTTAAGAAAACAGTTGCTACATGACCTTCAAAATTATCTGACAGTAAAAAGAATGATGAAGATCTTTACATGACTAATAAAAATTCAATAAGCATTCTTTACTTAGCGTTGAACTGAAACAATTGTTGCAGCCTTTCCTGTTCTCTATATCACTTTGATGTGGTAAATTTTTTTAAACTAATGATCCATCCTATGCATAGTGGCCTTTTGATGAAGACAATTGTGCCTTTTTGCACAATTACAGGTCATATTTGCCAGCCCCTGGCCTACACACAGATTTGTTTTCACATGGTGTTCTGGTCTGAGTGGCTGTCAGGGTCTTCTTTATTCATCCGTGGCTGACAATCATACTTTATTGAGAATGGAAAAGTGACGGCTAATTGATTTTACAGTGATACCGATGGAGAGACAATGAATGTGCCATCAATTCAATCCGCTATTTAATGGTTCCAATTTAGTCTGTAAATGCTCACTAAACTAATTTCACTGGGTGCAGCAATCTGAAAAGCTATCATATCTCTAATCTCCTCCTATATATTCATAAGGAAAAGGGAATTTACCCAATTCCAAGGTGTGGAGATGATCTGTTAGTGCAGTGTAAATGTTTAGAACGCGGCAATTGAGTTCATTTATAAGGATATGAAAAGTTTTATTGGCAGGGTCAGTGGAGTGGAACTGTTGGATAATAGGCAGTTACCGAGAAGTGTTTGAAGGCTATGAAGCATAGAGATGTAGGGAATAAAATGCCGGGACATACCGTAATCGGAAGCTAAACTGAAATTCTGAAACGGCACGGCTGTTAGATTCCCACTGATAAAAGGTTCAGTGGCAGAGGCCATTGCTATTCAACCATCTATTTATTTTCCTCTGTGCAAGCTCTTCAATTTTGGCCAAAAGTGGGAAGCAGTGAGCCGCATATGCCAATGTGGTGTGAGATGGTGATGTGGATGCAATGGGCTCTATTTTTCCATCAGACCGTTTCCCAAACCCAATCATCATCGGATATGGCTTTGTTTCGCAAAGAGAACAGGATGTTAATATGGCTATTCTCTCAATAAAGGAAAAATACACAGTAGTCTTTTAAAGATGAGTTCATTCAATTCACAACACAATTCAGTGCCCATCAGTGTGACCCCAATACTTCCTTCCCTTCTTCTGTCATTTCCCTTCTTTTTAGCCCCATCTCCCCATTTATTTCTCCCTCTTGGCCTTACATGGACAAATACACACCAGCATACACACACACATATTTTATGCCTCCCTCTGTTTCTCTCTATTTCTACTCTCTTCCTCCTTTTCTCCAAGGTCTTGCCTTTGTTACATCTTTGCCAGAATTGCTTTTTTTTGTGTGTGTGTGTGTGTGTTTTTGTAGGGTACACGCATTTAAGGTCAACAGCCGCACAGTTTTTAAAAAATTCAGTCTCCTTTGCTGTGGGTATCGTGTAACCTGGATAGATTTCAGCTGGGACGTCTCTGATCACATCCTGTCACTATGGAGATTCCATCCGCAACCCCCCAGAGTGTCATGCTTTGCTCTATAGCAAAGACCATTCCCACCCTGCTGCTGTTTGTTTACGAGCTGCCGTTTAGACGTCCATTTAGGCTATTTTAGCTGTAATGTATGTTAGCCTTAATAGATGGAATCAGGATGGCAGAATTTGTGTTTGTCTGTTATCCAAATCAAAGCCTAAGATGAGATCCCCTGTTGACTTTGCCAGATGAGTGAGCAAAAAAACCTGAGATGATGATTTTTTTTTTCTCTTTTATATCATGAATGTTAATAAAGTGGTGAAGACGTGTTGAGTGATGTCTCAGTGGATGTGCACAGTGCAGCTAACGTTGGCAATTAGTCTACAGGAGAGAATTCCACTTTGGGATGCACAGGCATGAGAGATGCTGGTGTCAGAGCTTCATGATTAGTTTACTGTGATATTCCTTTTGGGGATGGTGGCCCTACATGCATGCATGTTCCCATGAGGTTGAAATGTAAATATACTAGATATATTGTTAGAGAGACACTTCAACCTATAGCAGGTCTTGAGTCCCTTAAACCCCCATGAAATATTGATGAAAACCCTTTTTGGAAACCTTATTTTCCCCCCACTGTTTCACAAGCTCTACTTCATAATTCATTCATTTCTTGCATAATAGTGACAGCAGTTGATGGGTCAACAGATATTCTTTTCAAAATAAATACATGAAAAAACACAGACTGCATTTACAAAGCAATTTGAGTATTTTTTAAGTTCACAGCATCGAGCTGTGTGCCTTTGGTAATTTCACTGAGGTGTAAAATCATTTCTTTATTCATAAATTAAAATTGGAATTTAATAGGCTCTTCTTTCTTTTTAAGGGACTTGATTAAAATATCCATTATGAGATCAGCTCTTTAGTTTCTGTGTTGTGGATTACTTTTATCTCAGCAGACATAAATTATGCTCTTCTGCTCTCTGAGGTAATTGCCTAAAATATATTCATTGTCTGATTCTTTTCAGTCATATCCCTGCAACATGTCTCCCATAGCTTTGATCTCAACACAGATTTTTTATTTTCTCATGATTTACCATTAAACTTTTATTTTTAATTTCTGTCATTTTATTTTTTTTTCTCACTGGGGCAGCTGGCTGCTCCAATGTTTGTTCAACATGATTTGCACAGGTTTATGTGAGCCAGTGTAACTTGGAAAGTGGCCTACAGTTTGTTGATGAGAGCGATGGCACCATGACCTGAATTAGAGGGCTGCTGTTGCCAAATAAGAATGCTGCGACAGAGGCAGGGAAAATACCTTTAATCCCTGACAAACAAGCATCTTTGGCTGCGAGTAGTTTTTGTGTTTGGTGGTGAAGCCATGTGAGGGCCAGGGTTAAACGGAGGCCTCCGAGTAGCCAGGGGAGCCTAGCTCAACACAGATAAGGGTGATCATGCTGAAAATGACTCATAGGTAAGACCTCTATCTCTGGATACCCAGCTAGAACAAGCTTTATCAAGCCTCGTCCTGATCTGGATCTTAAAGACTAAACTGCATGAATTCCCCCAGCAGAGTGGTTATATAGTGTAGTGATGGATGCTTTGCTGCTTTGAGATGGAGGGCTTACCTTTAGCCACACGGACGATGGGTTTGCCTAGAGAGGTCATCCTTAACTTACAGATCCAACTCATTTATCTATTTATTTATTTATTTATTTTCTCAACATTTGCGGAGAAGGATTTGGCACTAGAATTCACTGGTTGGCCAGGAATTTTGATTTAGCATTTTCACCAATCTGGCACATATGATAAGGTTTTCACAACACGATAATTCCATGTGTGTTTGGGGAAAAAGTAAATAGTTTAATAATGTTATTTTTGAGCCCTGCCGAGATCTGAGTTTAGCCTCTTCTCCTGTAATTTCAGTTAAAAAAGATGGCAGGTGCTGATTGAGGGCTTTTACTTTCTATTATATCCTTCTACTTTACTTGGAATTCATTGTATGCCAAATCACCCAGCTAAGGCCATCTGAGTGTGCAGTGCTTAAGTGCACAAACCTCATTTTCAAATTTATTTCAATAGTGGAGAGGAGATAACAGTGTTTCAGTGAATCAAGAGTATTCCCTTTCAAATCACATCATCCAAGTCCCAACACACTTGACTCTGGATTAGAGGAACCAGATTAAAAACCTCAATTTAATTAGAGTGAATGGATAGATCTACCACTTGAAAGAGCAATAAGTAAGGTCCCACTTATAGAGAGATATCTTCTGGCCCACTGAGGTCTATACACCCCAGGTAAAATTGAAGATGTAATCTTTCCAGTGCGAGAATAAACTCCTCTGGCTGCCAGCCGGGGATACACAGAGCCTCATGATGTGCCCCGCTTTCCAATCACAGGCTGAAGCCTTGTAGCCTTAATGTAGATCAATTATAGGGCAGAAGAGTCACTGTCACATATGATTCACAATATCAATTTCATGCTCTTGGAAACTGTTTGGCAAGTGTTCCCTCTTTTTACATCTGCTAACCAATCGGAAGGCAACATGTCAACGTGAAAGTCAATTTAATGGTGTGACAGTTAACCAGTGAGTGCAATGTAGAGAAGATTTTCCCAGCAGTCTCTGTCTGTCATGGCCTGATATTTATTTATTTGCTGCATAGCCCCGCACAAATAAAATGTCACATCTCATTTACACATCCCACCCTTTTGTGATGCAAAGATTCGCTTTAAATGCTAACTGTGGGGACCGCTCGGGCTGATTAAAGACCCCTTGAAGCGTGCTCAAATAATACACTGTGGATGTTTAGAGAGGGACAGCAGCGATGTTGCAGCGGTGAACATCCCCAAATCTTCTGCTGTGAATGAATTTCAATAAATAAGTAACCAATCACTCATGGCTCATACTGACTTGATGCCAGTGTGACAGAAAGAAAATGTGTTCAGTTCAGCTTAAAGGAATAGTTCAAACTTTGGAAAATATGCTTATTCCTTTTCTGGCAGAGACTAAGATAAGAAGATACTATTCTCATGTTTTGTCTGTTAATTATAAGACTACTACATCCAGGTGCCTGTTAGCTTAGCTTAGCATTTAGACTGAAAACAAAGAGTTAGCCTGGCTCTGTCCAAAGGTAATGAAAGCTCATTAAATAACTTGCTTTTTCTCGATTGTTTAAAGCGTACACAAACCAAAGTGTAAAAACAACAATTCACCATTTTATGAGGCGTTATTTCTTGGCAGGGAACAGGTTGCCAGGCAACCAGTAGGGACTCCAGGAAATTACTGCTTCTATTAAAGAAAAAGTCCAGCACATAACCCCCCCATAAAACTCTGAATTGCATGTATGCACAGATTAAACAAACAAGACGTCGGATGTGAAGCTCTGACACGTTTCTTTAACTGTTTCCTTGTGTCTTTGGTATTTATGCTAAGCTAAGCTAACCAGCTGCTAGCTGTAGTATCATATAACAATGTTGATATTAGACAATGTTTTTGTCTAATATCAAGAAAGTGTTTTTTTTTGTTTGTTTCTTTTTTGTACTTTGTCCTTTAACAGAGTGTTATTTGTTCTTGTTTGGTGGTAGTCTTGGGTTTAAGGAATGGAAAAATGAAATGAAAGTCTAGTTTTTCTTGAAGCATGTGTGACATGACAACACTTTTTCTATCAAACATATCATGTATTATCTCAGGAGGTCCGCTGAGCAACAAGAAGATGTAACAGTATTCCTCAGTGTTCACTGTTCTCACATAGATTCACATAGACAACAGAGGCCGCTGATTTCTATGTGCTTGTACGAGGCCAAGCAGTGGTGCTCTCAAGAAAAGGACAAGATGCTCCCCTCATCCTTGGAGGCACAGGTTTTGAAAATAAACATGCAGCAGTGCCAAAGCCATTTCACATTCTGAAAAGGCGACAGTCCACTAATCTATGAATAGGGCGCCTAGGAACCCCGGTGACAAATGTTATCTCAGCGTGGCATAGAGGGTTCAAACCCATTCAGCCCCCGACTCACAGGCCACTGCTAAGATTATGTCACCATAATCCCCAAGCAGGCTTTTTGTTGCCTAGATGGGCAGGTGATTCTATGTGTGAGCAAAACAGCACTGCAAGGGCAGCAAGGAGAAATTATTATTTATTCTTGGCATGACAATAGAGGTTTGGACAGTCAGAGTGTTGTCATATTGTATGTACACATTTGAGGTTTGGGGAGATGTAATTCCAAAGGTATAAAAATACTGCAGAAGATGGATTATGTTTTCATATCAGGTCTTACCTTTTACCCTTATCACTGAGGGTGTATCGGGGAAGGGGAAACAAACGTTTTTTGGGCTGATTGATAAAGTGTGCGTCTCCTTTTTCCTATCACTGAGCAAACATTTTTGTAGTGAAGTGTGGTGCATGTTTGTATGTAATGTAGTAAACAAGAAAATGGAGACACAGGGGAGTGGGAAGAGGTCAGTGTAAATGGCACATAGCGCTTTTGCGATCCCAAAGGTAACACAACTCTCCGTGAGAAGGCTGTTTTAATTGATCGCTATAGAACTATTGATAACCTAAAAGCAGCTAGTTTTATAATAGCTTGTCTTCTCACCCTCAGGAGACACAGGAAATTTCCCAGTTCACCTATGTGGGATACATCAAACAGCCATTCAGCTACTGGTGATTTCACCAGCCTTCTATGATTTAATTGGGTTTGTATTGCTTTTAATTTAAATGATGATGCAGCCTTGGATGAGGTCACTCACAGGGTTGTGATTCGGTGCAAAGTAATTGAAGTTCCCTCATTTGGAGGAGGTTTGGGGAATTAATCGCTGGACGCTCAAGGACACAGAACCAAGATGTCCAGAAATAAGACAGGATTAATTGAAAATCTTAATTACTTTCTAAGGGCATAAACATCTCAATATCAATTAAAATGTGTTTCCACTGCACTTAGAGGATATGAGGTGCAGCAGTTAATTAGATGTAGAGACTGATGGGTGAGCTCACCGGTTTTCAATATAAGCCCTTCAATTGAACTGCTATGATTTAAGGGCATAAATAATGCATGTTAGGCTTTACTTTTTGAGCATTTTTACCTGTTATGTGAAAATGTTCAGAGTCACTAATTCAAAGTTGAACAAAGTTGAAGGTTAGATAGATAATATAAAGCAAGGCATATTCGGGTTATAATTCAAGTTTCTTAAATTATAGAGTGCATATTAAGCAGAGTTATATGACTGGGGCCAACAGGGAAATAATATCCTCCAGCCGCTTCGCTAGTGCTGTGCGGTTGACTGAGCAGATAAAAGCTTGGGTAAAAATGGCTAGTGGATGAGGAAATGTTTTGGAGGTGTAACAGTGATTGTTATTCAAGGGACACCCTTCTGCCACAGCCAGCAGTGTGGCCTTGAGGCCTGTCTGTCATCTCACTGAATTTCACACTTCCTATTTTTTCCTGGTATTTATTCATTTATCTATCATTCTTCTTAATTCCAGTTTATCTTTTGGGAATTGTTCAAGGCCCTTTGTTTCTATGTATGTTATTCCCCCCCCCCTGCCTCCTCCTCTTCCAGTAGCCACTGCTTTTCTGCTTCAGCTGAGAAAAGGGACCAGTCATGAGCCATTTAACCATGGGAAAGCAGGAGGGCCCCTCTAAACTGGTATTTCTGAACCAATCTTGGTAGTGTATTCGAATTGCAGAGTAACAAATGGACAGTGGAAGGGGTTTGTAATGGTGATTAGAGTCTGAAATTGGTTCAGATTTACAGTGTCAGTCAGAGATGGAGAGAGAGGAATAAGCAGTCTAAGCGGTCTAATGGATCCATCAGCTTGCTTCGGCTGCTCAGTGGGCCGAGTGGGGTCACCAGCCATCCGCAGGCACCACAAAAGCACTTCAATTTTGTTAGGAAATGTATCAATTTAACTGACTCGAGCGGCACACTGAAAACCTAATGAATCTGGACTCAATTTTCCAGCACACTGCCTCTATGAACTGGAGGAAACAATGTTGGTGGTGAAGGGGTGAAGTCAGGCCATCGTGATTGGCTGGCTCTGACTTCCCAGCCTTCGGCACGACCAGTCAGGAAAACAGGGGCAGGCCTCCGTTTATCTAGCGATAGTGGCAGCACCGACTGCTGTCACTCATCTAACAATCACGTCATTAAAGGTAAATTGGCTTCTATTTCAGCGGGATGATAATGCTAATTGAGTGGCAAAACATAATACCAGGAACTGTTGTGTGCCGTTAAGGGGAGGAGGGGGACAGATTAAATGGCCATACAATAGTGGGCGTCAGGCATGGCAGATGTTGCTTTGTGCTGAGGACTGCATTGACATATCTCTTGCTTGTCAGGCCTGGGCTTTAGAAGAGACTTACAGGACAGGGGACCAGATGGTCTCATACAGAGGCTGAATAAAGCAGTTAAACAGCGGCACAGTTTAAAGACAACTCAGCTACAAGAAATGTGCTACTTGGTAAATAAAAATGAGAGTGGCACTGCTTTATCGATCCAACTATCACAAGTAAAACCTGACGGCCAGCTAATGAAAGGACTCTGGTCCATGGTTAGGCGTTTATTTAGCAGCCAGGGCCTGATCACCACTCACCCTCCCTTTAGTAGAGCTGTCAGCCAGCTTTTTCCTATTGGCTACAGAACGACAAATTCAGGGGCCAGCTCATAGCTGAGGTCAAGGTATATTGTTAAATGGCTTGTATTCTCTTCACGGGAGTTTAGTCCTTTGATAGATAGAATCTAATGTTGCATAAGTAGATTATCTAATTCAGCTGACACCCATTTGGAGGATTACGTTGACACTTTTTTAATGATGGCACACCTTGGAAAGGCGTCAAGTGCATCTATAGTCTCTAAAAATGTAGGACTGCATACGTCTATGTGCTCTATTCTTACAGAGCATAATATAATGCTTGCTGTCAGGCTGTTATGGAGTTGAGAGGCTGCCCCTCCACTTGACCTCACCATTATGGTGAGCACTGATCTCATTTGACAAGGCCGGCTGGAGCAGCCCTCGATGTCTGACAAGTCTTTGGAGAAAATCCTCCTCAATGCAGTATTAATATTAAATGGAATGAGAGTGAAGGTCCAGTTGTAATCAGTGAGCATCAGATCCTACAGTGTAGTGTAGAAGACTGCGGTCCTTTATTTCTCATGCTTAAGGAAGAAAAATAAATGTATTAGAGCTTGTTATAATCAACTGTATCAGGGAGGAAATTGCATATCCCTGACTCATACTTACAGCAAAACGTCCTGCTAAATATAATATACTGACTATATTGAGCACGATACATATATTTTGAAAACCAATGTCCAAATTTATCCTTAAAATTTTTCAAGACCTTGTTGTATTTGACTATTATTTATAAGACTGTTACTGCCTGAATCACACCGAGACTGTTTCTAAAAAATAAATAAATAAATCACAGTTTTGACTACGCAATCTGTTTTGATAAAAGGGACAGGGATAGATTACTCATCATCTTACCGAACCAGAGTGTGATGTGGGATTTCTGGATATTTTCGCTGTCCTTTCTGTTTTTCCTCAATGAGAGCAGAGCAGGAGCTTTGTTTATTTCAGCAGGAACAAACATAAACAAGCAGATAGATTTGTGTTGAAGCCCCATGGAAAAGAGAAGTTAGAGATGCTATTTTACAGGTTCGCTGTGACTATTTTATTTTTTCTCTCCTGTCCATCCCCTAGGTGTTTGACTGTGAGACATTTAATCGAGGGACTAGCAGTTTCATATCAGTAACAAAAATCAAATAATGCAAGATGATTTACTCCCCCTAGCAACTAGGGAGCGTACTCTTAGCAACCAGCCAAGCCCTGGGCTTCGGTGTAATCAGCTTGAAAATATTTCAATTATTGTGTTGATTTTAGTGGATTTGAGAGGCGGCTGGTGTGCGCCTTGGTACATTCAGCCCATGACCTGCAGAGGAAGGCATTGATTTAAACAGGTGTCAGAAAGGAAACGTAGAGGCAATTTAAATGGGAATAGGATGGCAAAGTCATTGAGCATTGTTCAGTGCATGTGTGACATCCACCCGATGCTACCAAATCAATGCAGCTCAGCTGAACTAAAAAATCTACCTGGAGGAATCGTCTATATGCCATGGACCACTGGAGCAAAAGGATTGCTTTTCTTTTCCCGCATAGCCTTGTCTTTTCTATTGTTTGTGCAAAATAAAATGAGACTCTTTAGCACATTAAACTGAGTGAAGACTACTTGATTCTGTCACTAAAACAGTTCCGGGAGACATTATATAGATTGTAAATCCTTGTTATCCCTGTTATATACAACTGGTGAAATGAACGGTTACAGGTCTTTTAATGTGAAAATAATATAAATGAGAACTTATTATTTAGGACATGAACAAATTTTGTAAACTGGTCTGTGGGGTTGAGTAACTTCTAGCCTTACAGCTTTCAATTCTAATTCCTGAATGTAATAATCTTCTCAAAAAGTCCTCAAAGGTACTTATTAGGACAAATATTACAATTACACAGTCAGGGTCATGAAATTATATAGTAAAGTATACATTTGAGGTAAATCAAACTGAAAGATATAAAAAGTTTGCATCACCTCAGCCAGTTACAATATTAAAGTGCTGCTTACACAATAATGTGTAAGTTGGGTCGCTGGGTGATATTTGAAATCAATATCATAATAGTGTGAAGAGTGTTCAATAATACAATAACAATGCATGCAAAAAATTACATTGTAAATAATCTAATTCATGCTCAATGCTATGTTTCACTGCCACTGTTATGTATTACAAAATAAACGCTCCATAAACGTAAACTAAAATCTTTAAAGGTCCAGTATGTAAGAATTAGGGGGCTCTATTTACAGAATATGGTTAATAGACTGTACTTATATAGCACCTTTCTCAAAGCACTTTTACACTATATCTCATTCACCCATTCACACACATTCAAACACTGATGGCACAGCCTTCAGGAGCAATTTGGGATTCAGTATCTTGCCCAACATACTTCAGAATTGGCATACAGTAAGTATAACAATGTTTTCATTGGTGTACAATCACCTGAAAATAAGAATCTTTATGTTTTTGTTACCTTAGAATGAAACTTTTATATCTACAGACGCTGCAGATCTAACCAGCTAACCATCAAGTTCTACAGTAGCCCAGAATGGACGAACTAAAAGCTGGCTCTAGATCTTTCATAGTTTCTCCTTTATTGTTGGAGAGAGCGGGTGAGTCGAGGGGATTCCAATCAGCAACACTGCTAGATGCCATTAAATCCTACGCACTGCTCCTTTAATTCAACTCAGCAATAACAAAATAGGTTTGTGGTATGAATATATGCCATTTCATAAGGGGTCATTCTGCATAATTATTACTTTTAATACTACATTTTGCTGATATTACTTCTAGGATTCAACTTGAATGCAGGACTTTTACTTTTAATTGAGTACTATTATGGAGTGGTATTACTACTTTTACTTAAGTAAAGGATAGAAATACTGCAGCTATGTTAATAAATTATATTCGGCAGCTGAGGTAATAAATATAGGTATAGTTTGAAAAGACCCCATACTAGAGCCTAGATGACAGCATGTTAGTCATTTTATTCCTGGATGAATCTTAGGCTAATCATTTGTTAAAGAGTGATTTTTCTCTTGTCGCACAGTGAATAATTGCTTGGTCTGTATTTGTTTCAGGTGTCAAAGTTTAACACCATAAACTACTATTATGTCAAGAACTTTATTGCTTTTCACATCCTTTTTCTTCTCTCTAGCTGCGGTGATATTTTCATCTTTGAGGGGGCTTTATTTAAATAACAGAAATTGTTCTGGTTTCTTATAGTGACACCATACCATACAGCAATTAAATGTGTTGCACTTGTTTTGTGCTGCCACTGAATTACTTGGATTTACTGCTTGAATCAAGCCTCATGTTGATAACAAAGCACCCACTGTTATAATGTGGGCATAATGTGTAGGTGTTATGTGTTATGTGAGCGTGTGTGCTCTTGTGTGTTTTTAGTGCTCAAATATAATTCTGCTCATTTGGAAACAAAGAATTACTACCGGCTTAAAGTTCATCATTTATTGAAATTGCTGAAAATGTAGAAACACGTCTTTGAATTGATGATCTCTAAGTCTGGCTCATTTAGTTTTGTTTTATAGTGGCAAAACTCTCTACTGTACGTATAGGAGAAAGATAAAAAGACAAATATCATGGGTAAATTGACTAGTAAAGTGAGTCTATGTGAAATTCATGAAGTGTAAACATCAGGCACCAGTGAATTCTGGGTTCCCTTTGACCACTAACTTGAGACCTTTTCTTGAGTAACAACTGCTGAGAGGTTTTTAAGAGGAAATGGACTGAGGACTGGGTGAAAAATGAAAGTGAGAGGAGGAATAAAGGGCTGCTGCTGACCTGATGGGAGTGTAGAATGATCTGATTCACGGTGGAATAAGAGAGGACTGTGAGCTTCGGAAACAATTTAGTAGGCTAAATATATCATTTTGGTATTTTTCTCAAATAAAGAAACTCAGATACTGTATGTTTGTTCCTGATATAACACACTTTGTTCAGTGTGCAACTCGTCTGGCTTTCACTCCCTTTAGTTAGTCAACAATTAACAATTAGCAGTCAAGGACTGTCTGCTGAAGCAGGATTAAAATTAACAAAAACAGTTGGGGTGTTGTCATTATCCCTGCCCTAGATGAGTAATACATCCTCCTCTCTGCTGTTTGTATTATTTCGCTGCGCAGTTATAGAGAGAGAATACAAATAAACAATATTTCCTGAATGAGGTCAATGAGCTCTCTAAAACCGCCTAGACACCGGAATACTTTGTGATTTCAAGTACCAGAGTTTAATCAGATTGAACTCAGTGTGCAAAGCAAATGAGTCTGATGAGTCAAATGAGACATAGAAATGAATGGGAAGTGAATTTCCAGCCTGACTGTGTCATAAGGATAATTCGACTCATTCGTATCAATAAAATAAAATAGCATGATATGATGTGATGAGGCAAAAATGTCTTGGTAAGATGAGAAGAAAAATTCTTTGCTGTGGACAGTCTCATGCCAAAAAAGTTATTAAATTAAATGCAGTGTAGTGTAGTGTAGGTATTATAAGGTAGTGGATTGGTTACACATTAAAATATACATGGTTACTCCCCTCCATCACTTGATTGAGAGCTCCTTCAACCTCTCAGTGGGGAGGCGCTGCTCCAGGCAGCTATTTTCACTGGTGTTGAAAGTCTCTTAATTTAGGGCACAGGTAGTGGGTCTCATGAAAATGCACTGAGTATTCTTAATAGGACCCCGAGGTGGAGGGTATAGTTGAGGTGATACTCTACTGTTATATGATAACAGGCTGGGGGAGTCCAGGGTGACATCTTGTCAGAGGAGGCAGGATTCCTGGTAGCACCCCTGCTTGTAAAATGTTGTAAACTTCTTTGCCTTCACCCACATGAAAAAAATCATTAACAGGCACAGCATGTCGGAGGAAAAAAATGCTTCTGTTAGGGGTTATGCTGTACAGCTGGCACAACAGGCAGCGGAAATACTTGTGTTATACTTATACCTATGTTTGTTTGACCACCAAAGTTAGAAAATAATTAAAGCAATTAGTTTCTAATCTAACATCAAACTTCATTAAATTTGCTCAAAATCATCTCTCTTTAGAACATCAACATTAAGAGAAAGCTCCTTCCATCCATTAGGGTTAGGTTAGCAACAGATCAGTCGCCATTTAATTTCTGGACCGTGGGAATCCGGGTTTCTGGCTTGCTGTAAGGTGACAGTGCTAACATTACACTACCGTGCCTCAAGTTATTTTTTATAAAATATCTTTGCAATTTAAAACATAATCGTCAAAGTTTTTCTTTGTCTATTGATCCACAATAACTAGAACGTTTTAACTATGAACTACTAAGCTTAACCGAATTTATGCAAATTACTGCTCCTGGAAACATCAAAAGTCTGGGAAAAAGAAGCACATAAATCACAGCTAAATGTTAAATTTTAAGATCAAAGTGTTCAAAATCTGTCTGAAAATGAGACTTCAGCTGTTTAAAACCTTTCTCATGTTGAGGTTTTCTGTAAGAACTGTTATTAGTTGGCCTGAAAACAGAAATGGAAAGACAGGGCTGTTTCTGTCTGTAAGCAATTGGCTACCTCCTGAGTGTATGTTCTCGCACTGAGACAATAACTTAATAGAAACCACATTTAAGCTTCAGCTATGCAGTTTCTATAGATATCCATCTGTAGGTCTTTACCAAGAAAAGAACAGAGAAAAAAAAAAAATCAAAAAGTGTCAAATCAGAATGGTGCTAATGTGTGTGATCACATTAATCGTCTGACAGGATCTCACGTTCAGCGGTTAGTCCATTATGATTCACACTGATGTGAGGTCTAGGTGTCAGGTGTCATAATTTAATTGTGTTGTTTTCTATTTCTCAGGGATACTTTAGGGACCAGAAAGCAGAGTAATGTAGCAGAGTCCACCTCTGCGCTCTCTCATTCCCTCTCTCTTTCTTTCGCTTTCTCTCCTCTTAATTGGAGACACTGGGGGTTCACATCACTTTTCACTTTAATCTTGACCTTAGAAGATAAACCACTGATAAAGATGAGAATCATTATCTGCCCAGAGAATTCAAGGAATAATTTCCTCAGCTCATGTTCTATTCATTAATGGGAAAGCACTTTTGTAGTGGAGGATATCTTGAATTTGCAGACATGCTAAGATCTATGACAGAACAGGGTTTTTGTCAGTGTGTTGTCTGGTCAAAAAAAAGCTGCCTAATGATTCTTGGAAATTGCATTTGCCATGTGACTCGACTTCTAAACAGTTGTTTAGAATATACTCAGCAGGTATTTTAAATAAAAGAATATTGAAAAGCTGAAAATAGCTTGAAACATGATCACACAATATCTGTTGTAGATCAATTACTGAATAGATTAAAGGTTACCATAAAACAATAACATCAAATTTATCTATTTGTTATGCTCCCCTTAGGTACTGTTGCTACACCTGACAAGCTTTCCGTTATTATTTCCGTTCTCTTTTTAGTAATTTTCGAAACAATATACGTCTTTGATTTCAGACAAAAGCAGGCCTCTTCATTTCTCGGGCTTTTGTCGCCTAAAATGACAAAGTGTGACAAGCAGATTTTAGCGCCTGCAACTAACTAGCTAATTAAGCTAACGCTGGCTTCATGAGTCGGCTGAAAATGGCTCTGGTCTCCTGCTGACTTTTTTATCTTTCAAGCTAACTTTCTAGTTTTACAAGAAGAACACTGTAAAAGTGATCTCAAATATGCATATATGGATATCATGCTGAAAGAATAAGGCTCAAGCTGCATGTCGTTGGCAAAAAATGAAGCATCCTCACTGGTTGTTCCCGTATCGCAGTTAGTTGTTTCTAGTACTATTACGAACATGTAAGACTGGTTAAATGTCTGTATTTTCAATTATAGGATTTTTTTTAACCTTACGGTAGAAAACTGAGGCTTTTACAATGAGGACGAGGAAACATAATGCTCACTCGCCTAAATACAATGTTGTTCTTTTTACATAACCTGTAACACAAAATCATAAAATCGTAATCTACTATGAAACCCTCTATGTAGGTATCAGCCTATGGTAGTTAGACAGATATGCTATTGTTTGCTGCTAACTTTAGAGTAGACAAATCATCAATCCATTTCTTACACTTTTGCTGTATTTTTGGTTTTGTAGAGGTAAACAAAGAAACCACCACGCATATCACTCTTACTAAAGCTCCATGGTTTACCATGCAGTCAATTATACCAAGTGTAAGTTTTCCCAGCCACCATACAATTTTACATACATATTACAAACAAACAGTGGTCATATTCATGTCTAATTTTACAGACCATTCCTAATCTTAAAACCCTGGACTCTACTTGGGTTTAGCATCATGTCTGTCTGTTTGAAGGACAAACTTGTGTTGTGGTGGAGAGGCCACTGACTGCCTTCCATCAAGGACAAAGTCACCTTCCTCTGGAGGAGAATCGAGTCCTCTGAGACACTCTGTGGCTTGTGAGTCTACTGCTAGAACTAGGTCAGCTCACCTCTTTGCTGGAAGTTATACTATTATTTCCTTAATGTCGTCTCGCTCCCAGTGTGTGACTTTCCTTGTGATTGACTTGTTTGGTGTATTCTCTAGCCACTGCTGATGACAAAACCATCAACACACATTTGTGGTAGTGTCAGAAAAGTGATTCAGCAGCTACAGGTAATGTTACAACAGCGGGACAGATTAAGATACTACAGAACCTTTTAAGAGTCTACACAATGCAGTTATTGATGTTTTCTCAGGTATGGAAAAGCATTTATGTATCCATGAGGATCATATCACCGTTTGTGATACAGATATGAAGAAGTGATCAGGCTCAGACACATTTACACATTTGATTATGACGAAGTGTTATGAGTGTTTGTAGCAACAAAATTATAGCTGCTTATCAGATTTCATGTCAACATATCAGTGGACCTGCATTAAATTAAAGGTCAGGTCAGGTGGATTTAAAAGGACAGGATACTCATGTCCATATAGTGAAAGAGTTTGATTTCTTTAAATGAGGCTGCTCAAATCTCATCTTCTATTAACTTTAGAGGTCATTTTGACACAAAATGAGGACTGTGGATTTTGTTTTCATCACATACTTTGACATCGCTTCTGTCACAACACTGCCAGCACAAACAGGAAAGAACAATTACAGTGAGCAATAATGTTTTAAGTGTACATATCGGCAAGTTAGTACTGCTTTAAGATAGACTGTGAAACCTTTCCTTTAAGTGTTGGCTTCATCAAACCTCAAAATAAAAACTGTGTCAAACATTTATTTAAAACCATCTAAAATCACACTCACTTTCCTTTGCATGTTAGAATACCTGTTGTTCCCATGTCTTACTTTGTTGAACTTGATATGTGCCAGCTTGTTTTCTCCCTGAAGTATGTGAATCAACTTATTTACAATCTATACAGTGCAGTACATTACGGTATAGTACAATATAGTAGACAGTACAACCTCTATCCTCAGGGTCAACACCATCGTAAACAAACTTAATCAAAACAAACCCGACAGTTTAATTAAAAAAACAAATTCATTAGAGTAGCCAGAGTATAACGTTTTACTGCTGCCATTGGCCCTCCATTGAGGAATGAAAGTCTGCTGGCTGGGATGCAATATGGGGTCTCTTAAAGGAACATTTACCCACTAATGACAGAATGACAGAGCATTCATGCTCATTGACTGAGCGATAAATATCTATATCTAATTTGCTAAAATAGCTTAATATATTTAAAATTCATCTTCTGGCTCATCTCATTAAATTAATACACACTGGATATGTGTTGGACTAATGGCTTTGAAGGATGTTTTATTACCATAACTTGTTAACTCCATAACTATCGATATACAGGAAGTGGTGTGAATAATTAAAACAGGTTTTATGATCACATTATACTCTGTCATTGTTGCAAACTTAGCATCTATCAAACATAGGTTGAAAACTTGTCCTTTGTAGCGTTTTCTTTTCTACCTACATCATGTTTTAAGTAAAGGTAAGTAAGAACCAACCTGCAAACCTATTTTTGGGGCCTTATATGGAGAGAAGACACTGTAAAGATCACACTATTTGCCTTTAAAGAAAGGGACAGGGTGAATGCATGCATTTTTCTAAACTGCCTATACAATTGGCTTAAGGAGCTGCATGTGGTGCTTTAATTATTTTGTCCCTTTCTTAATCACTTATTTTGAAAGCCCTGTCCACTCATCGATAGCAGAGAAATGAATGTTATGTCTTAAAATGCTCCTTCCTCAGGTCCTCCTCAAACTGTCAATAAGGAGTTGGGAAGGAGGAATCCTGGGCCATACTCAGTGCTGTTGATGGATATGCTCACACCTCCAAGAGGTAAACAGCATTGATTCTGTCCCACTATCACCTCTAATTTGCTTCCAGCCTCTGCACAATGAGCTCCTTTATGACTAATCACACCCATTTACAGGACTGATACAAGGCATTTTTTATTTTCAGAAGTGTGCCTGAAGCTCTCAGACACACTGTGTCAGTATTGAAATGTTTCTGGGCTGTCACATCTTGCCACTTCCTTAGCCCTAATGTGATCGATTGGGTCAGCTACAGAGCCATAACATGCTCCTCGACAGAGCACTTTTATAGTAACATTTCAGGCCCAGTTGAACCCTACTTCCTCTGGGCCATTAAATGAAAAACTGGACCTCAAGTGGGTCTCTGAGTCTGGTCCATCCCTGAGCTTACAGGCACGTTAATGACAGAAATTGTACATGTCAGTACTACCAAAGAGCCCAAGGATTAAATAATGTGCATGTAATAGTGAGATCTGGGGTCTTGGCCTTGATGTGCTAAGAACATTTGCAATACCACTTTAATGACGAAAGGAAAGAGCCGGGTCTGAGACTCTTGCCTTAGAGGACATGTCAGGCCTTTCATGGGAACCATTTTTAATTGCAACCAAAAATGTCTATTAGTGAAGTCTCCCTTAGGCACATATTGTATCCATTATAGAGGTCATACTGTTAGGTTGAAATACATCATTCCATAGACTTTATCACTCTATCATTGTATTATCATTATTATTGTTATTATTTACTATTAGTAGTTTTTTTTTTTAAGTTGTGAAAATTCACTTCACTAAAAATGACCCAAAAAAAACACCTACTTTTTGCATTTCTACCACACATACTGACAGGTTCTAGTAGTTTAGTTTACACGGCATCATATTCATTATGAATCATTAAACTACCATATCTGTTAAATGTAGCGTTAAATGGCTTTATCTGACTTTTAGCTGACAGTTAGTCTTGTCATTTATTCTGTCATTCTCAATGACTACTTATGCTCAAACCGAAAGACAGATAGTGTTGTTTGGTACCTTTGCATGTGAAATTTCTCAATATATGTAATATTATAAGCATACACCAGAGAAACAAATGTCAGTAAATTCCATGAATTCAATTCGAATTCTTACTTAGATCCGTTATTAGACCCATTTATGTGGACCAACTGGAACACACAAGATGGCATTAGCCTCAACAGTGATAGCAGATGGCCCATGGGGCATGTTTGCCAGATTTAAGACTTATAAAGAACTGACACACACAAATAAATTTGGACAGTGTTGCTTTAACATCTGAGAACACTATTTAACTCATCCCATCTCAGGAAGTTTTCACACTTCACACTTCATTAACCTCTAGGGCACAGATTCCCTGGGAAGTCAAGAAAGGAAAATGCTTGTCTTTTTCATATAAATCACCACCAAGCGGTAAGCCCCCAGTGACAACATTTACATGCGCACAGTATTCCAGATAATAGCTGATATTTCGGTTAAGGTGCGATTCAGTAAATGCTGTTTATATGCACCTTCACGTCTCCATCACAAATATCCATGTACACGTGCGTAAACAGAATATTATAAAAACCAAGCTTGCACTAATCGCAAAAAACAACAATAACTGTGATAAGATGAAGTTTACTTGTCTCAGTATCCCAGATTAAATTGACACATGCCAGCTACCAAAGCAAGTGTTTACATACACAGTACTCTAGCACAATGGATCCCAGTTAAATATATTTTCATTTTTGTTTACTGATATGCTTGTGCACATAGCCTTGTATACAGAATTTTCAGATTGTTGGTGCGTAGACGCAGCTTTCAGCTTTCAGAGTACAAAGAAGAGAATATCAAAATTCATTGTACGGTATCTTTTTTACCACTGATTAATGTGTAAAAATACTTTTTTCATATAATGATGATATTCAACTGATATGTTGTGAGATTACATTTTGTTGCATTAGAGTTTAGTTTTAATGCACAGGATAAATATGAAAACTGAATACCTTTTTAATGAGGTAAAAGTTAAAACTCGCTATTAGAAATCCAACCAAGTTGAGATGTGTGTTTTAAATTTGTTTAATAAAGATAAATAACTGAAGCATATGGTGTTAATTGCAGGGTCATTTTTGTAATGTTAAATCTGTATTGGTCAAAATTAAATAAATAAAATGTCTAAAAATAACAATACCTTAACTGATCTCCAAAACAACAATATTACTGAAAAATACTCTCTTTTTTTACGTGGAAATATATTAGGACATGGCAAATAAATCGCTTGTAGGATTATTAGTAGTTTGAATGAACTGTGTTCAAAATTCTCAATTCTCCCAATGTAGATAAAAAAAACTACAATATCTCATTTTTATTGGACGCAATTGGAATCATTGCTTTGGAAAGCAAAACTAAAGCACAATATAATCATGTTTGCATTATATAATATCACATTTTTAGAGATGATGGCGATGTTAGTTAAAATAGCTACAAAGCCACAAAATAGCATTTTACTATTCCCTGTATTGAATGAATTAACTTTTTGACAATTTCCTCACATATAGTCTTCAGGATAGTGGGCTAGACAAATTTGTACTGAATCTAAAGTTTTCTGGAAAAAGCTAGCAAATGTACGTACTATTGTTTTCTTGGTTTTGTTTGTTTCCCCGCACATCAACAAGAATCAACTGAATCCGACAAAATCAGTGATCTCGATCTATAAGGAGGCTCTGAAGGCTCTGTTTTTGTCATCCAGCTAGCACTGCCATAGTCCTGACTGGCTTGGCTACTACATGGGCAATACAATAATCATTTCCCGTCTTTGTTCCATTTCCTTGGTGGTGGACCTTGAATCATCTAAATCCATTTTGAGATGTAACGAAATTCATGACGTCCATTGTGCATATACACAGTAAAGCAAACCACAATGACGTTTTTAACTCTGATAGTTGGCTTATAGTTTGAGATGAAACTGTATTAGCTGTAACATACACAAAAAGCAAGACAAAAACTTATGTGTAGATACTTGAAACAGTTCCTTGTTTAAACTTTTCTGCCAAACTGATGTCAATATGATGGTCACCGAGAATTTGTCCACCCCCTGTAATTCAACAATCTGCTGCCAGTTTTGTGCTTTTCTGTCCACATGGGACTCTGCTCTGGAGCTATGTCCTCTTCCTTCGATCACAGCAATGTCTTGCCTTGAATGATACTTCTGCACACCTTTGGGATGTGGTTACTGAACAAAAGATTTCACTCTCCCAAAGCTTTCAGGCAACAGTTGAGGATGTTCTCCAGGGTTCCACTTTTGAGCTACATACAAGCTGATGGTGATTCACATTTATCCAGCAAGAAGGATTCAGAGAAATTATAGGCTTATTGAACTATAAAATCCTATACTGGGACCCCAAGCGCTGAGGTTACCTAGCTGTACTAATTTGCCCCTGCTACGAGTAGCAACTGCTGCTTGGACAGATGGATGGCATAAGCAGAAAACCACTTCTCTCTTCTGATCGGCAGGTTATTGGATCTCATTTGTGTATGGTAGATTTGGGGGTTTGGCTAGAATTTAGAGGTAGACCACTGAATGTGAAAAGCTGATGACTCAGAGGATCCTATATAAATACTATATGCAGTGAAAGCAGGAGTGAGCGCAAAGGTGGTATTTACCTTCCTTGGATGGATGCACTACAAAACTGCTGCTCCCAAATGATAAACTTTGGATGGCTGGTGCATCAATCTACAGGCAGCAGTTGAAGAAATCTAGAATTAGGACCTGTGGCTGGTTGAGTATTACATTATACCTTGTTGCACACCCCTAATCAGCTCAAGGGTCACTGTATCAACTCCGTCCTTGTGCACTGAAGAAATCCCTCTAAAGGTAGTCTATTCAGCATAACACAAAATACTTCCAACAGGTCCTGGGTTTTTTTCTGTCTGCATTACTGTGTGTAAAATGGAGGTGTCCGCTGATCTTTTTGGAGGATTTAAAGTATCCTATTTGTTACTCAAATGGCTCTTTGGTGAACCCAGTGGTAACTTGTTTTCTCTCCTTTCTTATAAACCTCTTGTGATATCCTGCCCTCTGAATGCTGAAAAAGTCCCTTTTCATCATCACTTCATCTCATGCCTCCTTGAATGGCTGTTTCAAGGGCCTAAGCTCCTGCCTCAGCTGGCTAATCATAGCCACTGGTCATCACGTACTACACCAAACCTTTTAGAAGCAAGGCCGATTGCTGTTACTGCCTGGCGTTTTCTGTCAGTGTCACCCATCCCTGTTGGATCAAGGACTGCTTTCACATTCTCTTAAATTAAAGCCACTCCCAATTGACAGCCTAACTCCTCCTACATCATGTACTCCGCTTTGGCTTAGCCATCAGCACATGGAGGGTCTGTTGACTATGTGCTACCTCATAATCTGGCAGGTCTTAGATCTCACCATAAGTTGTTTCTGTGTGACTCACCAAGCTTTCCATGCAGGCCTTGTGGCAGCTTATTGACAGTTATGTGGGTTATTTTCTATAGATCTGCAATCCTGTCTCCAAATTTGTTGCAACCATTTTCCATGTCAGCATTCAAACACGGCCACCTAAACCCTAAATAAGTGCTTTTAGTTGCTTACACTTAGCCATACCTTAATCGTGCTTTAGTTGCTATGGGCAAGTATTGTAGGACCAAGAAAGAAAAACAATGAGTGGATATTTTGAAGTCATTTTTAACATGAATGTATGTTGACAATGAATGTTTGAATATGAATATTGGCTTTAATTAAACAATCAAGGTACCTCGGGTACTTTATTCATCCACTGCTGCTGCTGTTAAAATAGATTATATCGTAAATAACCATGATTGCTCCAATGTATTTTGGCATACTAATAATGGTGTGTACCATCAAATAAAAATTTTAAAAAGTAGCATTTGCACCAACAAGATCAATATAGGCTAGGGGTAGGCCATCCAAAGGATATTTGAGCTCCAAAGCTCGAAATACTTACTCTACGCATGGGCAATATCTGCCAATTAGCCTACACATGTATGAGTTTGGAGCCAAAAGAAGAAGAGTTTTTTTTTTTTTTCTGTTTGTAAATTGTTTAAACCATATTTTTTCATAAATAGAATAGAATACCACAGAAGGTGATAATTGGTATGTATAAATATATACATAGATTGTTGTAGTTATATATATCGCTATATTGCCTTACTTTGGAAGACTATCAACATGTTTATACATAAGTGCGAAACATTATGATTCATGTAACTTGTGTTAATAGTCTCATGAAATAATGAAAAACTTTATGTCAGTGCCATTTTGTTATGAAAATTTGTTAGCAAAATGGCATAAACCTCATGGATTAATGTTAGTGTTTTTTCTTGGAAAGATCATGTTTCACTTATGTTGATTATCTGCAACAGAAGACTGAGCTCTCAGACGCCACTCCAAGTTACCTGAGGAGATGCCATGGATCCCATTCACATACCACTCTGCCACTCAAAGTGAGTTATGATGCAGGCTGTAAGACATGTGGCCTCAGCTAACATCCATGCATTAAAATCATACCATGTCAAAAAAATCTCCATAAAATCGGTAGTATTCCTTTAATGTGGAGCCTATACTGTAGTATTGAAGTATACTAACTGTACAAAGAGTAAATGCCAAAGCTGTACAGAAGAACGGCATCCAGACTCACCACACAGAGAAATACATTCTAAATTAGGTTTGTTTATTTGGTTTACTCTTCTATTTATTACGTATCAAACTCACCTGGGGATTGAGTCAGTATGCAAGCACTCATGTAGAGAACTTGAACCAGATTTCATAGTCATGACAACCTGAGACAAGTCAAACAGTCCAAGTGTTCCTCAAAATTACTTAGCGCTGAAGTACTTTGATATGTTCTTCCATGGATTTACTCAGTCTTTTGGATACTGTGGTAGAACGTCACAGTAGGAGTTGCCAAACTTGCTTAAATATCACTTCATATTGCACTTCAACGTGGCTTTTTGGAAGGAGTAAGCTGCCAAGTTTAAGTACTACAAGACAACGAGGTGTCAGAAAGCGGTTGTTCATTTACTTTGAAATTTATGTCCCAGCATGTCTGCCACTAGCCTTACAAGGAGACCCTCTTATCCCTAAATTACCAAGACATTTTTTAAACACATTATCAGCTTTTTCTAATATTTTCTTTGTCATACGAATTGTTAGGTTCTGCAATCCAAAAGCACAATACGGGTCACTTTAGATAATGAGGCCAGACAGATAGTAACAGGTGTGACCATAGTGAAAAGACTCCTGTCACCTCTCATATCATCATACAAGAATGCAAGTGCTCTTATTGTGAAGAGGAGTCTAATATCTAATCCTTCCCTTCAGCTATTCCAAGACAATATGGAGCTGGCATAATGCAGGATGTGCATTATTTAATGAGGAGGACTTTCTTTAAGGAAGAGGGAAAGGGTGTGATATTGCATTAATGTTATTGCACTTAACTTCAATTAATTGACTTTAGTTAATTTGTATTTTTTATTATTATTATTATAGAAGTAGTTCTCAAACTTTAAGTTTATGTTTTGAACAGGCACGTATAAAAAATATATAATATAATATAATATATAAGTAAATATAAAGTTGTATTTCTAATAATGAAAATAAGCTTCTGAAGCAAGTTTAAAAGATTCCAAATACAATATTTATCTTTATAATTTCACAGAATATATTCACTGAATGTGCTCTTCAGTTGTTTCGTCATTAGTATTATATTTTCTCTATGTTGTTTAAGTCACATTTCTCATACCACAAGTAACATGTGAATGTTCTGTCCAACATTTTGACGTTCATGTTGTGGATGTGAAATGCACTTGTTTACTATATGCAAGAATAGATGTTTAATTTCTAGTACTTTTTTGGTAATTATCACTATGGCACTAACTCTAATACAAATATTTTTTTTTAAAACAACAACAACTCATGACTCAATGCATAATATATAATGATTTTTTTTTCATTTTCATTATATGCTGTATTTTATTATACTCAATGATCATGGGAACTATTAAAGGAAAAGGAAACATCACAGAAGTTATAATGTTTTACCATGACAGCATAAAGTTTTTAAAAATCTTTTTATCCAGATTTTTTAGTCAGCTATCCAGTTTTTGTAAAATATATATTTAATTCTGTGTGAGTTTGTCTAGTGTGAAAACATTCAAACTGAAATAGAGTTTTAAAAAAACAAGGTTAAAGTGCAGACAGTTAAATGGGTTATGTGGTCAATTAACTGTATTTAGCAAATACTATGTACAGTGTTAATGAATCTTTAAATTCGACTAAATTTGGATTGTATGGATTTTTTTCCTCTCGCGTCAACAGCACACAGTAACGTGAACTGCGAGTGTTCAAGTGTTATTAACTACATTTTGATTAGAGGGATTTTTCGCGAAATACTCGGAGATAATTAAAATTATTTTTAAGGATCGTCCAGAAATCAATGCAGATGGTAATTTTCAAGCTTATCCCAGGTATGCACGGGAAAGATAAGAATGATTAAATCCACCGGCGCATTAATGAGTATGTAGATGTAAAATAATCCTAAAAGGCATGGCAAAGTTGCTGCAGGAGAAGCCAAATGTCAAGTGCCATTTTATTTTATGGAGGATCCTTTTTAGAAAGTGACACGGTTCTTTCTTATCCAAGCCTCTAAGATCTCATACAGTGACACAAAGCGCACAAGAGTAGCCTGTACAGACTAGACGGATTTGTGGCGAGAACACAGGCTGCCCATTTCACGTGATTTGGACATCAAACTTGTAAAATCCTTCCCTGTCACAGTTATTTGAAAATTCATTCATTCGTGTCAAATAAGGTGTGTGGGCAGAGCAATAATGGAATAAAGAAATTATGACTTTTTGTGTTGTGTGACGATGAAGTTGAGCTTCAAATTCAAAACGCAGTTAATGCAACTTCTGCAATAAAGGCAAATAACACAAATTTACATTTATTGGAGTCATCCTGAGCAGTAGAAGAGATCTTTTTTTTTTTTTTTTTTGCCTAATCTGAGTGAGTTTACTTGGATATATTGTGGGAAATAAACCGATATGCTGTCTGTACGATGGAAGCCCGTATAAAAAACATTTGGTTAGTCATTTGGCTTGGAAATGAGGCTTATTTCTGAAGACGGTGATTGCGTCTGCAGCTCGAATGCTGCAAATGAGACCCTTAATATCATGGCCATAATTAATTGTGCAAATTTGTTTCTATTAAATAAAACTAACACATACTGAGAAAACTCTATTAGCCTTAATTAAGCTTGATATCCTAATTTAGGGAATGTGTGGTTGAAAACAAGCCGTTTTGGTAGATTTTTTTCTCTGTCTTTCTCCGATAGTGGAAAAAAAGCCTACCAGCTTTCTGCCTTTGGGCTGCTTTTCCTCCTTTGAGAGTTGGAAATGAGAAATGGAAATGGAAATACCAGGAGGTGCTAAATTAGCTGCCTGATCTGCACTTATTGCCGCATACAGGCCCCTATTACTTTGCCAATCTGTGCCTCTCTTTTAGCATTCCGGGCATGGAGAAGCTTCGAGATAGCAGATTTATCAAATGGGAAAATGAATGCATGATGATCAGTTAAATTGAAAATCAGCGTCTGCATGACAGCCCGACCTGACACCTCCGTAATTAGAAAGAAAAATGATGGCGTCCGATGCATAATAGAGCAAAAACAATTTACACTCTCCCATAATGATCCGGCGTTCAAATTGAAAATTTCTCCGGGTATAAATTGAATTCATAAAGTATGATTCATGGACGACACATCTCCTGGAGGCTGCCTGGGCATATCGATTGATAGTTTGTCTTGAATCATGCAGCGTGCAGCTCTCAGGCAAGAAAAGCTTAACTACTTAAGCAAATCGCTAATTTCACCTTAAGGCCACCAATGTGCAGCCAGCGATACTCCTATTCAGTGTGCTAATGAATTATGGATGAACTGGGCATACGTCCCAAATAGCCTTAAGAGTAGCAGGGAAAAACACACACACCGAAGAATCCGAGGTTATTTCAAATTGGCCCCGGTTATCCCACAATTTAAGAAAATAAACCATGTTCCACTATGTTTTTTTTTAAAAGAGGTGATAAGCTATGAACGGATCAATTTATGTCTTGAATTATGTCAGAATATACCTGATTTTAGCATATTGGAACCTCATAATATAATTTATGACAAAAATACAAGGCGGTTAGAAAAAAAACACAAGACCCCTGTAAACACACTGAGGAGTAGAGTATTATCAAAAGTTTTTAGTGATATCATTAATAAAAAATAATAATAATAAAAGCACAATACGGTTTTTAGTCATCTCAGCTCTACAAGCAGCATGCAGACACAGAGGTTACACCTCTAAACCTCAGTGTATGCAGGCCTAATCTTCTGCATGTTCAGAGTGTGTGCCATGTTGGCTGTGTCTGCTGCCCCTGCCCCCCACCAACCTAATAAGACATTGCTTCCTAGAGCAAACAGCTGCATGGGTTGAAATTTATGTAAATATTTTGAAAGGGACACTGGCTCAGAAATTCATTTGCGCCGGCTCAGACGTTAAAGCTCACCCACTCTGATTATTTTCAATTTATTTGCAAATCAAGACCCAAAGAGAACACTAAAGGGCTTGTGGATTTTAACAAGGGTTATGAGCAGCAGCTATAGCTGGACTGGATGCTGTTGTTGTTGTTTTGTCTTAAGATTTTTTTTTTTTTTGTATGCCATTACACACCACACAGCACACCTCGACATTTCTTCTTTGGGTCGACGTGATATTGTGGTCAACACTGCTAATATTGCAAAAGGGAGCAGATGTCCCAGATCCCGCATGGCTTCCCTGGGGACCACCAACCCTATTAGAACAAATGTGTTCTGCTATTGTAAATAGGCACGTTTGCCTCAGCCCGTCCTATTACAGCCGACGCATGATCAATAGGCTGATAACACAGAAACATCAATGTAAAGCGACAGAACAATGAGGGATATCATCGAACATCTATCTTAATATAGCCCTGCTACAAGGGGCCCTGACAAAGTGGAGAGAGAGGGAGAAGAAGAAGAAGAAGAGAGGAGGAGGAGAGCTCATGAAAATGCCTCCCCACGAATCCCCATCTCCTATCCAATATGCACAAACACACACACTCCCAGCTGCCGGGGCTATTATTTTCCTATTTCAATTTGACACCCAGGCCTTTTCATGCTAATTCTATTATTCTTGGAAGTTTATGTGATTTCATATCACTAGAAATCGGTAATGTATTATAACCCCCTTTGAGCTAAAATAAACTGAATCCCCCTGCAGTAGCCACCGGGAAAATAATTACTTTCATATCAAAACTCTGCAGGAGTCGAGCGGGTCCTTTTCGCCTCAGGCTCGTAACCTCATTTCAGTGGGGGCTTATAGATGAATAAATTTGTTAAGGCAATATACAAAGTACAACATGAGATTTCTTAAGAAAGCCCTTCCTACTGTACTGTAGTCCTGCACTGCATGTGCTGCTATTTAAGGTCTCACACGGTTTGAGGTGCTTGTATACAATAGATTTATTTAAGAAAAAAACTTACATATATAAATAGTATAATACCTTTTTTTACAGCTCTTGAGGATTTTCGTTGGTCTCGTGGTCTTGTGTGTGTGTGTGTTTTTTTGTTTTTTTTTGTCCTTTTCTTTTTTTTTGACAAGTTATCACACATTAAAGGATATCTAGAGACTCCTGACTCACACATACACACTCGCAGAGAGAGAGAGAGAGAGAGTAGAGAGAGAGAAAGAGAGAGAGAGCACACCATTGTCAAAATATCAGCAGAGTGGGGAAACCTAGAGATTAGATGCAAAGATGTAGTTTCAGGTTAAGCTTTGGCCTAATGAAAGGTGTCGTTTAGAGGCTATATCAGTATGTTTCTGTTTTGTTCTTTTTTTTTGTTTTTACCCCCAAAGGATTTATTCCAAGTCGACATCTTCTTTAGAGTCTGTCTTTGTTTCTGCCGGACTGTCACTGAGGACAGACTCGGTGTTGACAGGGTGGTCCTTGTTGTCTAAATGCTCTTTTCTGTCTGCATCCACATGCGTAACGGGCTGTGGACTGTGTTCGTGGGCGAAAGTGGAATCGCTGCAAATAACAGAGGTGTGAGTACTTTTGGGAAAGGCGGCCCTGGACGGGCTGGTGTGCGGTGAACGTGTCTTTTCCTCTGACCCCACCTGTCCCTTTTGTGGGTCTGTGTCTGCACAGCCCGGAGAGCTGCTCCTACATCCCGCAGAGCCCGCAGAGCCCGCAGAAACGCTGCAGCGCACGTTGGACGCTTGGTTTTTCTCCGCTGGGGTGTCACTGTCAGAGTTTGATGCTGCTGTTGTTGTTGATGTTGTTGTTGTCTTCAGAGCAGTTTGTGGAACAATGAATCCAAGCGGCTGTGTGATGGGATAGAGCAGGAAGTGTCCTTTCCCTATCAAAGGCCGTGAGGAGGGTAAGGCCGCGGGGTTGCGTCTCGGTCTGGTGTCCGAAAGGAGGCTCTCGACGCTGAAAGGGTTGAGTTTCTGCACGCCGGAGGCTCTGTTGTTGTTGGAGCATAGGCTTGACCGATGGCTGGCGTCGGGCGAGTCCAGCTCGGATCCGCCAGCATCCTGGTCCAAAAGTCTTTGGTTCTGGTTTTGGGTCTGGAGAGGGTGAGGTGTTTGGTCGCAGCTCGATTGGTTTCCCCCCACAGAGTCAAAAAGCGTGCCTGTGGTGTGGTCACTGTCGGTCACATGCGACACCCCGCTGTCGCTGTCCGATCCCGGGGTGTGAAATAAATCCCCAGACAGCATCTTGTTCTGGGACTTGAGCAGACGTCGCTCCTGCTTTCGTTTCTTCTTCTCCATCCTGTCCAGCTCTCTCCGGGCGATCTCCTCCGGGTCCATGGGCTCCCCGCTGCAGGTGGTCGGGTGGGCGTTGTGAGCAGGTCGACCTGGACCTTTCTTTGTGTTCTCCTTTTTCCTCCATTTGGCTCTGCGATTCTGAAACCACACCTGCAGAGAATGAAAGTGGAAACATGTGTAAGGTGCACTTCTGTCACTGCGAGGGGTCAATTAATTAGGCCAAAAAAAAAAGAAGCTCGCTGCATTAACAATATGATAATTAAACAAATAGTGAGGTTACATCTTGCTCTTGCTGTTTCCAGTGCAGGCCTTTAATTAGGCCTTTGATTAAACACCAATCTGTGCACAGACAAGGCAACACAAAGTTGCTATGAAGCAAAATAAGATTCACATTTACAAGTCTGACAGAGCTTAATATTTCTTTCCTCATATAAACTCCATAATTACACTTAAACTTGCTGTTGTTATCAACAACAATATATATACTCTTCTAATAAATTAAAAGGTAGATAGATAATAGATTGGTATATTCATGTCATGCAATTCAACTAATTGTGGTTGGCAACGAGAAATCACTGAATATTTTTGCTCTTTGTTTATCCAACCCTGTCACTATATTTGACAAATGTAATGTCAAGATTGATGACTAAATGATTTACTACAAAATAAGAGGCAAAATATCAGCTGGTGTTGAAGGCATCATTATTTTGAAAAAATAAAGGCGTGATTAATATTGATTTATTTGTCCAACATGAGCCAAGACAGGGCGTGATTAATATTGATTTATTTGTCCAACATGAGCCAAGACAGGTCAGGCAACACACATGCATGCAGTGAGTTATTTTTAAATTGTTATTAGTATTATTTAAATTATTACAGTAGGATGGGTAGGATATATATTTTTCATTTTTTTCTTACGTTTTGGTTGATAAAAAAAAATAAACACTGAGCCTGAAGGAAAAATAAACAAAGGAATATAGAAACACACACACAAGCTAATAGAGAAATGTGATATTTACCTGAACCCTTGATTCTATCAAGTCCAGTCGCAGAGCCAGTGCCTCCCTCATGAAAACGTCCGGATAGTGGCTCTCATTAAAAGCCTTTTCTAATTCCTCCAGCTGCCAACCAGTGAAATTTGTGCGAGTTCTCCGTCTCTTGCAACCGGGGCTATCTTTGTCTGGGTCCCCCGAGTCTGACAGCAGAATGAGAATAAATGTAAACAATTATAGAAATATATATATATATATTTTTTTAGTAATTAGTACATTTCAACACGATTCTAACACGGCTGGTTTCGTGCATGTGCAACGAATCCTGCAAACTTTAGAGCTGAAACTGCGTTTGACATTTGTGCAGCCTGCAGCTTCTATATCAAATCTGTCGCCTCTTCCTGAATATGGGGAAAGCTTCACATGTAAACACAGGCATCTCCTTGCTGTGGTGTTTACGGACTGACAGGAACATTGTTTTTGCTTCGGTGCATCTTCAGATTTCGCTGATGGAAATGAAGTAGGAGGCGAAAGAATATTCCTCTGCCTCTGTGTGTGTGCTTTGAAAAAACACCACCATGAGGATAACTTGCATCGCAATATGCTGTCTTTGTTTCTTTCTGTGTTTTTTTTTTGTCTTTGTGTGAGCAGCTAACACATCTTATTTTGTAGTATGTAACGTGGCTTACCTGACAGTTTGTAGTGCTGATTATCTCCATTCATCCCGCAGCCCGCAGACAAGAGGGGGTTGGAATTACCCACTGAAGCCGTGCAGGAACCATTAAGTAATCCGTCTATTGAGAAAGGAACCGCGGACGCAGATTGAAGTTGATGCCCGGCTAATTCGTAAACGTGATGGTGGCTCAGATGGTACGGGAAGCCAACCATCCCGCCGAGAGAGCCTCCGAACTGGGCGTGCGGTGGATCCAGTATCCTGCTGTCCATCATCCCGCAGGCAAAAGGAAACGACGTCTGGAGGCCGGTGATGGGAATTTAAAAAGCATGCAGTGAGTGTGGCCAACGAGTAGGGGACATGATGTGAAGGGAGGGATGAGCTGTACTTTATCCACATGAACCTCCCAATAATTAGCCCAGGCTCTGGGAATATGAGACCCAATGAGAAGCGGTAATGGACTCTGACGTCAGAGACGCGCTCTGCAAACGCTCCCCGTATCGATTGCTAATTAAAGCTGACATCCACCTCAATAAACAATATCAGAGCTGTCACAACAAGACAGGAGGGCTTTGATAAGAACTACACCGCAACTACACGGGGGACCCACCGGGAGGAAGGACTCACTGAACGCCGGGAAGAAAAAGGCTACAGGCGGATAGGTTAGGCCAGAGGCTCCCGGACTTTTTTTTGTTCAGTTGAGGATCTGCAAATAGCTGTTAGACAACAAAACCATCATATTACATCCAAGTTAAACACTCTGTTTGTAGTATTGCTATTTTATTTGTATTCTTATTAGATATGCACATATCTCAAAGAGATGGGAGCTGTTCAATAATTACAAATAATGACTTAATGTTGAAATCAAATATTTCTTTGTTTTCATAGGTATGAACCTTCTTTTTTTTTTGACTCTGGGACCCTTTTCCTGTCCCTGAGCCCCACTTTGGGAACCGCTGAGTTCAGTCATGTTAGTTATGGATGATCATTTAAATACATGAAACCTTTAAACAGTGAGGCAGGTTAAACAAACAGGCTTGGTTGTTGAGATGTGGGTGTATTTAAAAGAAGGAGGAGGAGGGGGGGGGGGGGTTCTGAGATATTGCTGGAGGCACAAAGCGAAAGTGAAACTATAATATGTTACTGTTAGAAAGGCGAGAGCTTCAGTTACGACCTGCGCTGTGTTATGAACAAAATATATGACCAAATAAAGGAAGGCTTCAACTACTAAAAAAGAAACAAGGACGATTCAATAGAAGACAATAAAAACCTCCTCCTCACACGTGCATTGCAGCCATTCACAACATTCCCTGTCAGGAAACCAAATTGGAAAGCTCCTCCGCCTGTGCAAGCCCTCTGCACTCAGCCTAAATCCTATCTGCTCATTAGGTTTCCAAATAATTAATTCGACTTTATTTATCCCAAGTCTGGCGCTGTCATAATGTTAATCAGAGTTGAAATTTCGCACCCCACTCATTCCCTGACCCTTGGCACCCGGATTGGCATGTTGTAATAACCTGAATCTCTCAACAGAAGCTGCGATAATTGTTACCCTATTAGCATGCAAATTGTTTAATTAATATTATTATGAGGAAGTATATAATCCGCTCGTCACTTGACCCCCAAGCCCAAATAACAACCCTCTGTATTTCAGCGTGTAGCCCTACATTTTAATGAACTCCTCAGAAATGATCTCGCCTGTTTATCCATCTTGCTTTTGTGTGTGTGTGTGTGTGTGTGTGTGTGTGTGTGTGTGTGTGTGTGTGTGTGTGTGTAGCAGCAGCAGCAGCAGTGCAGGCTCGTCTTTGAAGCCCCCCCATGCACCCCCACCCCTCCCTCTTTGTATTTTAACTTTAATTTTAACGCACACGGACAAGATCTTATGAATAATTCCTCCCCATTCATTTCTTTTTGAACATCTAAAATTCAATAATTGCTTTTCGTCATTTTCCAAGCATATATAGGCTGTACCCCCCCCCTCTCCCCTCCTAACTCCGGCCGCACACAGGAGCTCAGTGAAAGGCAGCCTCTTGACACAGTCTCCAGAGACATTGCATTTAAATCCGTTTTTCTACAACCGGGTGACATTGTCAGATTCTAGCTTTAATTAACCCGATAATAAGGCGAACAAGGCCAGCATTCAGACGCGCTGTTGCCCTGCCTTGTTACCCTTTTTATAACTGGCCCTTTTGGCAGCTGTTCACAGGGAAAGAAAGAAAATAACAATACAAATATGTATTTTATTTATTTATTTATTTTTGTTTGGAGCCCGGACACATGCTCTTTATTGCATTTATGTATCGTTGATGTGAATCAATAAGAGCACATGGCCTGCAGGCTAATTGATTAAAGTTTTCATCTTGAGGAGGAAAAATTCCTGGACACATAAAGTGGTGGAGGGAAAAATCATGACAGATACACACACTTCAGTGTTTTCCTCCCCTTCAAAACTAACATGATATATGACTTTATGCTCTTTGGATATGTAGAAAGCAACTAAACATCAATACTTTATTACATCTGCTGGCTTTTAATACTTCACTTGTTTTTTTCCACCTCAAGCACCATTTAGATGATAAAACAGCCTTTTCCTTCCATTACAGACATTCATTCTGAAGAGGGTCCATGACCAGCAACACACACCGAGGCCCAAAGATGATGATCTGACTTCATACTGAGACAGTACACTTTTATGGTAACTGTTCATTTCATCAGTGAGGGGTGTTAAATGTCTAATCACTTAGGAGTGCTCTTAAGTTTAGTTTAAGTCCACTGCTCACCTCAGTGATGGATGAGGTGGAGGAAAAACAGCAGTGGCACTGATGGAGCACATAGAAATCCCACCTAACACACACACACACACACACACTTTAATGAAGAGTTCAAAAGTCCAGGCACGTTTTTCTGGACTCTTTGTACCCATCAAAGT